>NC_084550.2:11017500-11037500 GCF_033978685.3 Nerophis lumbriciformis | reverse complement strand
TATATATATATATATATATATATATATATATACCAGAGGTGGGACCAAGTCATTGTTTTGTAAGTCACAAGTAAGTCTCAAGTCTTTGCCCTCAAGTCCGAGTCAAGTCCCGAGTCAAGACAGGCAAGCCCCGAGTCAAGTCCAAAGTCAAGACTGGAAAGTCTCAAGTCAAGTCCTAAGTCCTGCATTTTGAGTTTCGAGTCCTTTCAAGTCCTTTTAACCACAGACTAATATATTAACACAGATTGTGTATGCTTTTCAAACGCTGTATTTATTTATTAAAACAAGTGCATTATAAATTGCAGGAAAGAAAATTGTGCTGACATTGCACTTTATAATAGCACTATTAACCAGTCATTTTAAACATTAACTCATTCCTTTACAGAACAAACACATTGAAAAATAAAGTGCAAATGTACTTATTTGTACAAAAGTGTTAACATTGAAAAAACATGACATATACGTGAACATAACAAAAAAGTTTTACTTTTTATATGTCAGGGCCCTATGCTGCATTGCATTTGCAAAAGACCAAATTAGACAAGAGTCTGTCAGTCATTTGTGCACGATGGGGGCGTAGTATGATGCCGCCATGGCTGAAAACTCGCTCCACTGGAGCACTGGAGGCAGGCACTGCCAAGACTCTCATGGCCACTCGTAACAGTGAAGGAAGAGTCTTCATGTTCAATGCCCAGAACAAAAGGGGGGAGAGAGTTGTTTTGGGTTGGTGCACTACTTGTAAGTGTATCTTGTGTTTTTTATGTTGATTTAATTAAAAAAGGAAAAAAAAAAAATATACATTTCTTGTGCGGCCCGATATCAATCGATCCACGGACCAATACCGGGCCGCGGCCCGGTGGTTGGGGACCACTGAGGTAAACAACCAACAGTATGTCAGAAAGCTAGCTAAAACGGTACACATATTCATAATATAGTATACATTTTAACTGACCTTTATTTTACTATTTTTGTCTTTTTTTAGGTGGCTAAAATACGCGGTGCTGCTGACGTCTAACGTTACGTGTGATATATTGACTAACGTAACCCTGCTTAAAAAAATCACTGAACAAAAAGTATGAATAAGGTAGTGAACTGCAACAGATTCTCGTGTTTGCAATAACGTTATAACGTTAGCAGTGAGTTTACAGCCTCACTGATTTAACTACACAGCAAATAAAAGTCACGTTACTTAGCCAATAAACGTTATCTTACTTTCAAAACTTACCGTTCTTTGTGCAACTTCAAATGCCGGACGAAGTTGGAAGTTGTTGCCTCTCCATCAGTAATTTTCGAACCGCATGTGTTGCATACTGCAAACCGTTTTGTGTTGACCACCTCGTAATTTTTATACCCAAACAAAATTATTTTAGGTATCATTTTTTGTTCACTGGCGTGTGGTTTGGACATGTCTTCTTCGTTGGTTGTCCTGCAATTTGATTGGATGAATGCTGTGTGATGAAAACAAAGTAGATCTAATTTGATTGGCTGTTGTACTGACAGCACACCAGCTGACACACGCAACGCTGATAGACAAGTACACAATGAAAAATACGGAGCGCTCCCGAATAACTTTTTCATCTTTGGGTTTTGGGGAAAGTAGCAAGTCATGTCAAGTCATGTCAATTCAAAAGGCTCAAGTCCAAGTGAAGTCACAAGTCATTGATGTTAAAGTCTAAGTCGAGTTGCAAGTCTTTTTACATTTTGTCAAGTCGAGTCTAAAGTCATCAAATTCATGACTCGAGTCTGACTCGAGTCCAAGTCATGTGACTCGAGTCCACACCTCTGATATATACATACATATATATGTGTATGTATAAATGTGTATATATATACACATATATATACACACATATATGTATATATATATACATATATAAATACACATTTATATATATGTATACATATATACATACACATTTATATATATATATATATATATATATATATATATATATATATATATATATATACATATATGTATACATATATATATATATATATATATATATATATATATATATATATATATATATATATATATGTGTGTAAGTATGCTATTAAAAAAATACAACGAGCAAAGGATGAGCAAAATAACTAATGACACAAAATTATACAAAAATTCTAAAATGGTACAAAAACACTATTTTTAACTAACCAACAGGGTTAAAAACATCACCTCTCGCCTTTCCCATTCTAGGTTTGTAAAAGATTTTAAAAAAAAAACCTCCTGTATACACCGCATCTTTGTCCAGATCCTCACCAAAAAATGTCACCATTTTTTTCCTATCTACAAAGTTGTGTGGAAATACGTTTTGTATTCTTCACAAAAATACTCGCTCAGTGATTTACTATTTTACATTTGAAAATGATCGCTGTGAAAAGACATCAAAACCAGTGGGGGACCAAAAATTGACAGAGAGTTGTGTTTGTTTCAAAGTAAAGGTAATGATGGCAATGGTAGCTGGTTACTTAATCTACGCTGCAGGTAAATCCTCAATTTCTTTGCTTTATCCAGACACGACTCAAGGAGAGTTGTTGTTTTGAACAAAAACAGCACATTTGCTGGCGACATAGATTAGACTGTCTGGACTGCTGATTACTATTCACACGCGTGTCTCAGAAGAAGGTGGCACGACAAATTGCCTTCATGTGAAATGTGTGTGTGTGCGTGCAACCTTGACACGATGCTAATCCATCCAAGGAGAAACACTTGACCACAAATGGCTGCAGGGCTAAAGAGCATGACTGACACTGCATGCACATTTCACTTACTTATCTGTGCTTTATGAATTATATTTATGCATCAGTTTAATAGGCTTTTGAGTTCATACCTAATTCTGGACTTGACATATTAATAAGCTAAACGTAATGTTATTTAAACAGCGCACGTATGCATGTGAATGGAAATGCGATAGTGAAAGTGAGCAGAAAAAAGGACAGTGCATACGGGAAGAGCAAAACGAGGTAGAAGAAGCATGCAGATGAAAAAAAAAAAAAAGAGGAAATGCTGAGTTGCTATAAAAGGTGTTGCGCTAGAAAAAAAAAAAAAAAAAACGGTGCTCAGCAAGCTCGAGCTGCCACTGAGCATTTTAATCACACCACTGGATCCAAATAGGAGACGAAGGCCCGCTAAGGTCAGGGGGTTGGGTCCATTTTGCACGTGAAAAAGGTCAATCCTGCAGGGAGTGTCATCACATGTGAGGTAAGAGTGTCAATGCCCATGACACGGAGGAAAAAAAAGAGGATGCGGACTGAAAAAATTGACATTTGCGTTGCATACGCCTGCAGAATGTAATCAAGTCCTATATAAAACACCTGGGCCTTTCAAAGATAATAATAATAATAATAATAATAATAATAATACATTTTATTTATAAAGCGCCTTTCTGGGCACTCAAGGACACCGTACAAAATCACAACATCCATCCATCCATCTTCTTCCGCTTATCCGAGGTCGGGTCGCGGGGGCAGCAGCCTAAGCAGGGAAGCCCAGACTTCCCTCTCCCCAGCCACTTCGTCCAGCTCTTCCTGTGTGACCCCGAGGCGTTCCCAGGCCAGCCGGGAGACATAGTCTTCCCAACGTGTCCTGGGTCTTCCCCGCGGCCTCCTACCGGTCGGACGTGCCCTAAACACCTCCCTAGGGAGGCGATCGGGTGTCATCCTGACCAGATGCCCGAACCACCTCATCTGGCTCCTCTCGATGTGGAGGAGCAGCGGCTTTACTTTGAGCTCCCCCCGGATGGCAGAGCTTCTCACCCTATCTCTAAGGGAGAGCCCCGCCACCCGGCGGAGGAAACTCATTTCGGCCGCTTGTACCCGTGATCTTGTCCTTTCGGTCATAACCCAAAGCTCATGACCATAGGTGAGGATGGGAACGTAGATCGACCGGTAAATTGAGAGCTTTGCCTTCCGGCTCAGCTCCTTCTTCACCACAACGGATCGATACAGCGTCCGCATTACTGAAGACGCCACACCGATCCGCCTGTCGATCTCACGATCCACTCTTCCTCCACTCGTGAACAAGACTCCGAGGTACTTGAACTCCTCCACTTGGGGCAAGATCTCCTCCCCAACCCGGAGATGGCACTCCACCCTTTTCCGGGCGAGAACCATGGACTCGGACCTGGAGGTGCTGATTCTCATCCCAGTCGCTTCACACTCAGCTGTGAACCGATCCAGTGAGAGCTGAAGATCCTGGCCAGATGATGCCATCAGGACCACATCATCTGCAAAAAGCAGAGACCTAATCCTGCAGCCACCAAACCAGATCCCCTCAACGCCTTGACTGCGCCTAGAAATTCTGTCCATAAAAGTTATGAACAGAATCGGTGACAAAGGGCAGCCTTGGCGGAGTCCAACCCTCACTGGAAACGTGTCCGACTTACTACCGGCAATGCGGACCAAGCTCTGACACTGATCATACAGGGAGCGGACCGCCACAATCAGACAGTCCGATACCTCATACTCTCTGAGCACTCCCCACAGAACTTCCCGAGGGACACGGTCGAATGCCTTCTCCAAGTCCACAAAACACATGTAGACTGGTTGGGCAAACTCCCATGCACCCTCAAGGACCCTGCCGAGAGTATAGAGCTGGTCCACAGTTCCACGACCAGGACGAAAACCACACTGTTCCTCCTGAATCCGAGGTTCGACTATCCGGCGTAGCCTCCTCTCCAGTACACCTGAATAGACCTTACCGGGAAGGCTGAGGAGTGTGGTCCCACGATAGTTAGAACACACCCTCCGGTTCCCCTTCTTAAATCACAACAATAAAATCAAATTGGATAAAAAAAACAAACAACAACAAAGCGAAAAGAAAAGATGATTACAATGAATAAGCAGTCAGGAATAGGTGTGTTTTGAATCTTGATTTGAAGAGGGATATTGAATCTATGTTGCGAAGGTCTGGTGGTAAAGATTTCCAAAGATGTGGGGCAGAGCGGCTGAAAGCTCGGGCACCCATGGTGGACAGTTTAAATCATGGGTGTCAAACTCTGGCCCGCGGGCCAAATTAATTTCACTTGGCCCTTGAGGCGATATCAAATTAACACTAAAGCTGGCCCGCCGATCCTCCCGGGAGTCATCCAAATGCCAGCCAGCCAGCCCAACGAGTGCTGGCCCAGTCACATAAAATGTGCGGCTTCTGCACGCACACCCACTAGAATGCAACGCATACTTCATCAACAGCGATACAGGTCACACTGAGGGTACCCGAATAAAAAACTTTAACACTGTTAGAAATATACGCCACACTGTGAATCCACACTAAACAAGAATGGCAAACACATTTCGGGAGAACATCCGCACCGTAACACAACATAAACACAACAGAACAAATACCCAGAATCCTTTGCAGCACTAACTCTTCCAGGACGCTACAAAATACACCCCCCACACACATACACCTTGTAGCGTCCCGGAAGAGTTAGTGCTGCAAAGGGTTCTGGTTTGGTGTGGATTCACAGTGTGGCGTATATTTCTAATAGTGCCGAATAAAAAACTTTAACACTGTTCACGTTGTGACGTCACATCGGGAAGCAATCCGCCATTTTCTCACTTTCGTTGGTGTGTTGTCGGAGGGTGTAACAACACGAACAGGGACGGATTCAAGTTGCACCAGTGGCCCAAAGATGCGAAAGTGGCAAGAAATTGGACGAAATTTGTTCAAAATACGAGGGTGTGGGGAAAACCGACAAAATGGTCAGTCGTTTGTTCGACGAAATGGTCAGTCGTTTGTTCCGCACACTTTACCGACGAAAGCTATGCTACGACAGAGATGGCAAGAATGTGTGGATATCCTGCGACACTCAAAGCAGATGCATTTCCAACGATAAAGTCAAAGAAATCTGCCGCCAGACCCCCATTGAATCTGCCGGAGTGTGTGAGCAATTCAGGGACAAAGGACCTCGGTAGCACGGCAAGCTATGGCGGCAGTTTGTTCCCGCAGACGAGCAAGCTAAACCCCCTGGATGTCTTGGCTCACACCGTCCCTTATGCCACCGAAGATGATCAAGAGAAGAATATCGACCCTAGCTTCCCTGGCTTGCTGACATCAACTCCAAAACTGGACAGATCAGCTTTCAGGAAAAGAGAGCGGATGAGGGTATGTCTACAGAATATATTAATTGATGAAAACTGTATTCATTACTCGCGGTTTTACTTAAATTATTATACATAAACTGTGTTTACCAATAATTTAGCTTAAAAACATTTATTTTTTTCAATCATTCGAGTACATTCGGGTAGTCTTGTGTAATGCAGTATTTTGCGTCTATTTAGGTATGGTTAACCTGAGTGCTGAAATCGTGGAAAAATATATGTTCTTAGCGCGCCTGAAATGGGCTGTCTGCACTCTCAAAGTGCATGTTGTTGCCAAATGTATTTCATATGCTGTAAACCTAGTTCATAGTTGTTAATTTCCTTTAATGCCAAACAAACACATACCAATCGTTGGTTAGAAGGCGATCGCCGAATTCGTCCTCGCTTTCTCCCGTGTCGCTGGCTGTCGTGTCGTTTTCGTCGGTTTCGCTTGCATACGGTTCAAACCGATATGGCTCAATAGCTTCAGTTTCTTCTTCAATTTCGTTTTCGCTACCTGCCTCCACACTACAACCATCCGTTTCAATACATGCGTAATCTGTTGAATCGCTTAAGCCGCTCAAATCCGAGTCTGAATCCGAGCTAATGTCGCTATACTTTGCTGTTCTATCCGCCATGTTTGTTTGTATTGGCATCACTATGTGACGTCACAGGAAAATGGACGGGTGTATATAACGATGGTTAAAATCAGGCACTTTGAAGCTTTTTTTAGGGATATTGCGTGATGGGTAAAATTTTGAAAAAAACTTCGAAAAATAAAATAAGCCACTGGGAACTGATTTTTAATGGTTTTAACCCTTCTGAAACTGTGATAATGTTCCCCTTTAAAAAAAAAATAATGCACTTTGTGACTTCAATAATAAATATGGCAGTGCCGTGTTGGCACTTTTTTCCCATGACTTGAGTTGAAGTTGTTCTCTTATTTTGGAAAACCTTGTTTTTGATTGATTGATTGAAACTTGTATTAGTAGATTACACAGTACAGTACATATTCCGTACAATTGACCACTAAATGGCAACACCCTAATAAGTTTTTCAACTTGTTTAAGTCGGGGGTCCACGTTAATCAATTCATGGTAAAGTTACATTGTTTAATGCATCACAACAAAATCAGGCATAATAATGTGTTAATTCCACGACTGTATATATTGGTTGATATCGGAATCGGTAATTAAGAGTTGGACAATATCGGAATATTGGACATCTCTACTTATTTTCAATGGCAAATGTTGACAGGTATGAGTTAATCTTGAAAACTTTTGCCTGGATTTGAAAGGCATGTTTTTTTTCAATACGTATGATTAATTATTTGGTTAAATTGCGGTAGGAAGTGTTGGCCCCTCAGTATGTTATCGCGTTTGTTGCTCGCTGAGGCTTTGATGAACTTTTACATGTACAGTGCATCTCCCAGCATGCATCATGCCTGGGCCCGTGCCAAAAACAGCACATCACCCAGCCATCACTGCACCCCAGAGAGGACTTACAGCGCTGGAGAATGTTGTTAACGTGGCTAAGACGGATGCGTCTGACACACACACTGAGGGAAACAATCCTCGCAAAAAGCAAAGCTACGCAAAGAACTACAATAACGGCCTCTCGGCACGGTAACAGTCTCTAAATCTTACCGCTAGAATTAAGTGAGAACAGCTGCGGTCCAATACTGAACTATGCTTACTGTAAGTCTTAGGTCCCTATAAAGATGTGTTATTTTATCTGTAATATAATGATCATACAGTTCCACAATGTTACTTTATGATTCAAGGGGGGGAGGACATTTTGGACGTCGTGATTTATTTCACTGTTTTAATCTTTAATAGTGTTGTCCTCATACCAAAAATGTAATTTGTTACTTTTATAAATAAAGGGGACCACAAAAATGCATTATTGGCTTTGTTTTAACAACAATCTTAGGGTACATTAAACATATGTTTCTTATTGCAAGTTTGTCCTTAAATAAAATAGTGAACATACAAGACAACTTGTCTTTTAGTAGTAAGTAAACAAACAAAGACTCCTAATTTAGTCTGCTGACATATGCAGTAACATATTGTGTCATTTATACACCTATTATTTTGTCAACATTATTAAGGACAAGTGGTAGAAAATGAATGATTAATCTACTTGTTTACTTTTAATTTCTGCTTATTTTCTCTTTTAAAGGCCAACTGAAATGCAATTTTCTTATTTAAATGGGGATAGCAGGTCCATTCTATGTGTCATACTTGATCATTTCGCGATATTGCCATATTTTTGCTGAAAGGATTTAGTAGAGAACATCGACGATAAAGTTCGCAACTTTTGGTCGCCTTGCCTGTACCGGAAGTAGCAGACGATATGCGCGTGACGTCACAGGTTGTGGAGCTCCTCACATCTGCACATTGTTTACAATCGTGGCCACCAGCAGCGAGAGCGATTCGGACCGAGAAAGCGACAATTTTCCCATTAATTTGAGCGAGGATAAAATATTTGTGGATGAGGAAAGTGAGAGTGAAGGACTAGAGGGCAGTGGGAGCGATTCAGATAGGGAAGATGCTGTGAGAGGCGGGTGGGACCTGATATTCAGCTGGGAATGACTGAAACAGTAAATAAACACAAGACATATATATACTCTATTAGCCACAACACAACCAGGCTTATATTTAATATGCCACAAATTAATCCCGCATAACAAACACCGTCCATATAACCCGCCAATACAACTCAAACACCTGCACAACACACTCAATCCCACAGCCCAAAGTACCGTTCACCTCCCCAAAGTTCATACAGCACATATATTTCCCCAAAGTCCCCAAAGTTACGTACGCGACATGCACATAGCGGCACGCACGTACGGGCAAACGATCGGATGTTTGGAAGCCGCAGCTGCATGCGTACTCACGGTACCGCGTCTGCGTATCCAACTCAAAGTCCTCCTGGTAAGAGTCTCTGTTGTCCCAGTTCTCCACAGGCCAATGGTAAAGCTTGACTGTCATCTTTCGGGAATGTAAACAATGAAACACCGGCTGTGTTTGTGTTGCTGCAGCCGCCCGCAATAAACCGCTTCCCACCTACAGCTTTCTTCTTTGCTGTCTCCATTGTTCATTGAACAAATTGCAAAAGATTCACCAACACAGACGTCCAGAATACTGTGGAATTTTGCGATGAAAACAGACGACTTAATAGCTGGCCACCATGCTGTCCCAAAATGTCCTCTACAATCCGTGACGTCACGTTTTCAGTTTACTGTACTGTGCCAACTGTACTACTATATGAGTACGTGTTTTCTATTGTTTCATTGAAAATAAAACAGCAAAGTCCATTTGGCTGTCATCTGTTTTAATTATGAGACACAATTCTGTCAAAGTCATGACTTTTTTTTTTCATGCTTAAAATAAGAAATTATTACTTTAAAAAAGTTGTTTTATACTTGTGAGTGTTGACGACACAGCTTTGCAACAGTTGATATTCTAGTTTCAAGCATGTTTTACTCAATATAGGTCATCAAATCTCAGCTACAAGCTATAATATCTTACTGAGATAATGTGTATTTATAATATGTTGTACAAAAGACATTTCATCATTTTCGGAAGTTCATCTTGTACTTGACATTGTTTATAGGGTTAGGCGCAATAAGGGTTCAACTTCAGCCTAAACCCTTTCGGTCTGCAACATTTTCATTTTCAATCTATGAATGTACAACTGTTTGTTTATTTTGTTGACCATTGACCGAAGAATAATAAACTACATTTAATTTAATAAAGATAATTTAGGACCAAAACCCTTAAAACAAGTAAAACACTCTAACATAACATCTGCTTAGTGAGAAGAATTATCTTATCAGACAGAAAATAGAGAAAATGTTGATATTTAATCTTACTTAGATTTCAGTTTTTGCAATGTGCTTGGCACTCAGCATTTAGGGTTGGAATTGGAGGTTAAATCACCAAAAATTATTCCCGGGCGTTGCCACCGCTGCTGCCCACTGCTCCCCTCACCTCCCAGGGGGTGATCAAAGGTGATCGGTCAAATGCAGAGAATAATCTCGTGAGACAATCATTGGTACTTAACTTTAACTCTGTTGACAAAAAAAACAAAAACTGAATCAACAGTGCCTCTGCTGGTTAAAACCAGTAGTGCACTCTTTTGACTCAGTCGTGATCAATCAACAGCCAATGAAACGCGCAATCCACAGAATTGGTAGTAAAAAACCCGCCATAAAACCGATGGGTTACGAAGGTTGTGTACAGTCCTACTAACAAGCAAATGAAAAGAGTGTAGGTCTTAAAAGCATGTAAGTAAGTGTATAAATAAAGCAAGCGATAGCCTTTACGAGAGAAGCCGCGTGGTTAATATTTAAAAAGAAGTCTGAGAGTGATGGATGTCCTCCTGCAGCGTCAATAGTAAGAGCCATTTGGGAGTCGAGCGTCTGGTGGAATGATAGCGTCTACAATGCAGGATGTGAGGCTCCATCGCCGGGCACACCCCTGAGGTCGCTCAAGCAGAACCCGGTCCGGTAAAAAAAAGAAAAAACTGCGTAGACGGGGATAGGTTATTGGTTATTTCTTCTCAGATTCACCTCGCTCTGACCGGAGCCATCTGACAAGACCCACTTGTCTTATACGGCTGAACGGAGCGGAGCAATGGCGCTTGCACAATGAGCGCCGCGGGTCCGTCTCTCCGGCCAGCCGAGGAACGATCCGTCGGGTTATACGACGGCTCGAGCTGCTGTAAAGCAACTCCGTGGGCTCTTCTGGCCTTCCGCTTGTGGGAATGAAGCTGAGGTTTAACAATGCTAAAAATGATTTCCCTATGTGACCATGTGGAGTATTTAGGGACACACTTTAGACCACACCGTCATCTTATTGAGGCTTAGTGACCCTCCTCCCAGGCGGCCTATGAGCTTCTACACTGCAACCTATCAACACGCCGCAGACAAGAGAAACCACTAAGGAGCTTACTTACTGTACTGCTCGGAAAAAAGTTACTTTTTTAAGTCTCACAGGGTCAGGGCCTCTATAGGCAAAACAGGCGCTACCACATGGGCTCAGGATCAGAAAACCACTGTCGGTAACTGCAGTTCGTCGCTACATCTGTAAGTGCAAAACTCTATTATGCAAAGCGGAAGCCGTTTATCAACAACACCCAGAAACGCTGGGCCCAAGCTTATCTAAGATGGACTTAAAGTTAAAGTGCCAATGATTGTCAAACACACACTAGGTGTGGCGAAATTATTCTCTGCATTTGACCCATCACCCTTGATCACCCCCCTGGGAGGTGAGGGGAGCAGTGAGCAGCAGTTGTGGCCACGCCCGGGAATCATTTTGGTGATTTAACCCCCCCAATTCCAACCCTTGATGCTGAGTGCCAAGCAGGGAGGTAATGGGTCCCATTTTTATAGTCTTCGGTATGACTCGGCCGGGATTTGAACTTTCAACCTACCGATCTCAGGGCGGACACTCTAACCACAGGACCACTGAGTAGGATATGTAGGATATAAAGGATCGTGTATCGAACACCTCGGTCTCCTTACGCATCCTCGCTCACCCATGCGGACTGGACACTGGCCGAGAGTTAGTTTGTTGGGTCTGCTCCTGTCTCTGGCCATGCTCCCCTCACCCCAGCAGACGATGGTATGGAAATACTTAATTAATCGTAGTAAAAGAGTGCGGGTACTAGACTGGCAGAGCAAATGACAACACTTTATAAGACATTTTAACGCAAACTCATCCCGAACCTTGAAATTGAATTTTTTTTTGTACCTTGAAAATCATTTTTTTCTTTGAAAATCATTTTTTACCTTGAAAATCATTTTTTACCTTGAAAAAAAAAATGTACCTTGAAAAATTGTTTACCTTGAAAATCATTTTTTACCTTGAAAATCATTTTTAACCTTGAAAAAAAAAATTTACCTTGAAAATTTTTTTTTACCTTGAAAATCCTTTTTTTTACCTTGAAAATCATTTTTTACCTTGAAAATCATTTTTCACCTTGAAAATCATTTTTTACCTTGAAAATCATGTTTTACTTTTTAAATTTTTTTTTACCTTTTTTCAAAAAAATTAAACTTTTTTTAAACTTTTTTTTAAAACTTTTTTTTTTTAATTTTTTTTAATTTTTAATTTTTTTTTAAATTTTCTTTAATTTTTTAATTTTTTTTTAAATTTGTCTAAATTTTTTTAAATTTTTTAAAATGTTTTAAATTTTTTTAAATTTTTTAAATTTTTCTAAATTTAAAAAAAAAATGTTTACATTTTTTTAAATTAAAAAAAAAAAAATTACCCTAACCCTAATCCTAACCCTAACCCGGGAATCGTTTTGGTGATTTAACCCCTCCAATTCCAACCCTTGATGCTGAGTGCCAAGCAGGGATGTAATGGGTCCCATTTTTATAGTCTTCGGTATGACTCGGCCGGGATTTGAACTCACAACCTACCGATCTCAGGGCGGACACTCTAACCACAAGGCCACTGAGTAGGATATGTAGGATATAAATGAGTGTGCATCAAACACCTCGGTCTCCTTACGCATCCTTACGACTGGACACTGGCCGAGAGTTAGTGGGCGACCGAGGGTGGAGTCGGCTCTCTTGGTTGCTTTGTTTGGCATTGGGTCTTTATTAGTCATTATTAAGTACTTATTAATGCCTTATTCTGCATGGCCTTATTATACAACCAGGAAGCCATTAACTAAGAGTCTTCCCTCAATAACCTCAGAATTATTGCTTATTAGTAACCCTAACCCTAACCCTTATATGTTCCCCTGGTGTCCAAATAACTCTAAATTAAGTCTTTGTTACTGAGAATATGTTCCCCATACTAAAGTGTTACCAATATTTTGGAACGCTGAATACAACTAAATAAGTGCATTTTTAAGTAAGACTAACATTTTTAGAGTGTAATAAGTCTATTATTTTTTTAATAACTTTGTTATTCTGAAGCTAACCAAAAATTAATAAGATATTAATGCAACTTCTTGAACAAATGCGATAGAACACGGATAGATGGATTAAAATGCATGAGAATGTTTTTAATTTTGAACGTTATTTTTAACACTGTGATTACCAGCGGAATCATTTGTTACATATCGTGTTAAGCAATGTCAGCTAAGATTTATCTGAGAGCCAGATGCAGTCATCAAAAGAGCCACACCTGGCTCTAGAGCAATAGGTTCCCTACCCCTGATATAGACTGTATAAACTTGACAAACAATCAGTGTTGGGACTAACGCGTTACAAAGTAACGCGTTACTGTAACACCGTTATTTTCTGCGGTAACTAGTAGTCTAACACGTTATTTTTTATATTCAGTAACTCAGTTACCATTACTACATGATGCGTTACTGCGTTATTTTACGTAATTTGATATATAGTATCGGCTAGAAACTGAGAAGATCTGAGTGTGTTTTATTGCTGCGGTGTCGTCCTTCTGAATGTTTCTGTGTCACAAGGAAGAGGCGCGCACGCTGTGTGTGGGTGTGTATGTGTGGGCTGGGGGGCGTGTCTGTGTTTACTAATAAGACATGGCGGAGCCGAAGCCGAGTTTCTTAACATGGAGATATTCTCACTACTTTTCTTTTGTCGAGCACAAATAAAAAAACATTTTAGTTAAATGTAAGTTGTGTATTGGATCAAAGATCCTATCTACTGCCCAAAACAGCAATTCAAATCTGCAGAAACAGCTACAAAAGCAACATGCTTCGACGAAGCTAGTAAAGAGAGACACACAGCGGCTGTATTTTAACGGAGGGACTGCGAGCCAGGACAACATTGATAGAGCCATTGCAGCGTATGTGCTAGAAGACATGCAGGCTATTTCTACAGAGGAGTCACCCGCTTTCAGGCAGCTGGACGCAGTGGACAGTGAGTACATAAACATGGAAAGCAAGCTAAAGAAAACACTCCAAACTCTGCCTCTGCTCATCATTCATCACTGAAGGTACACACACTCTGTCAATTCTCTTATATACTCTTTCATTCTAGACTTCTAGAGTGTTTGATTATCACATCACTCTAAATGTATAGACTATAAAGTTCACAATCATAAAGAGGAATCCTAGTGGGCCAGGCCAATCTTTCCTTTTCTCTAAACTAAAAGTGGGGAAATGCGTAGAGTGTTCTGGGCTTCAGTACAGTGTTGATCTCATGAAGACATGATTTTATTTCACAATTCCTTGAGAGAAAAAAAGATACTGTATAGCAGTATGTGTGCTGTATATAGTGACATGACATATAATCATGTCATGTGTGCCTTCCTTGGGTGAAGCCAGGTTTGCAGCTATGTTGTTATTATGCTGTTTGTTACTTATGTATGTTATGTTGCAGCTATTATAAAATAGCTTTGTCAATTTGTTCTGGCCCAAAATAAATTGGCCCTTTGTAACATATCTTTGTCTTTGTCTTTGTGTGTTGCATGTAGACCACATTGCTTAGCAGAGTTCAGTGATGCAAATGCATATCAAGTTGATCAACAGATTGTATTATTCTCCAGTGCAATAACAGTACTGAAATGAAGGCTAAAAGGGCATTAATGGAAGCCTTTTTTTTTTTTTAAATTTTAAAGTAACTAAATAGTTACTTTTCACAGTAACGCATTAATTTTTGGTGTAAGTACCTGAGTTAGTAACTGAGTTACTTTTGAAATAAAGTAGCTAATAACTGTAACTAGTTACTGGTTTTCAGTAACTAACCCAACACTGCAAATAATGATTTATAAAATCGAGTTTGTACTCACATGCGATGCGTACGTGCGCTTTGCGACTCTTGGTGGTCCCAGCAGAGCTCCAGGCTACACACTGACACCAGTAATCTTCGGGTCCAAAAAGCTCCTCCACCTGCTGCCTTGTTATTTCTATACTGGCTTCCCTCACCACCAGACCTGCAAAGCACAGCAAACTTTATATTACTTACAAAGGAAGACATGAAGATTATATATATATATATATATATATATATATATATATATATATATATATATATATATGTACATACATGTATGTACCATTAATGATGAAAGGTACATACAGTTTTGGAGCAACATATGTTGCCATCCAAGCAACGTCTTTTTCATGGACGCCCCTGCTTATTTCAGCAAGACAATGCCAAGCCACATTCTGCCCGTGTTACAATAACGTGGCTACGCAGTAAAAATAAATAAAAATTAAATCATATTTTTTTATGAATAATAATTACAATAATCAACATAAATACAATAATACAATAGTAGTAATAATAGTATCAATAGCAGAAAATAAAATAAAATAATAGGATTATTGCGATTGGTATTGGTATTTTTTTTGTTGCTTAGATGGAATTGTTAGAGCAAAAACTTAAAAATAATAATAATTACAATGAAAGGAATTACACAATAAACAAAAAAAACCTTACAATTAACAAATCAAAGACTAACAAAGAATATTGAATAACAAAATAAATAAAATAATAAAATTAATAAAAACAAAATAATATTTTTTTTTATGAATAATGATTACAATAATCAACATAAATACAATAATACAATAGTAGTAATAATAGTATAAATAGCAGAAAATAAAATAAAATAATAGGATTATTGCGATTGCTATTGGCATTTTTTCTTTGTTGCTTGGATGGAATTGTTAGAGCAAAAAATAAAAAAAAACAATAATAATTACAAAGAAAGGAATTACACAATAAACAAAATAGGCCTTGCAATTAACAAATCAAAGACTAACAAATAATATTAAATAACAACATAAATAAAATAATAAAAATAAATAAGAAACAAAATATTTTTTATGAATAATAATTACAATAATCAACATAAATACAATAATACAATAGTAGTACTAATAGTATAAATAGCAGAAAATAAAAATAAAATAATAGGATTATTGCGATTGCTATTGGTATTTTTTTCTTTGTTGCTTAGATGGAATTGTTAGAGCAAAAAATAAAAAATAATAATAATTACAAATAAAGGAATTACACAATAAACAAAATAGGCCTTGCAATTAACAAATCAAAGACTAACAAATAATATTAAATAACAAAATAAATAAAATAATAAAAATAAATAAAAACAAAATATTTTTTTATGAATAATCATTACAATAATCAACATAAATACAATAATACAATAGTAGTATTAATAGTATAAATAGCAGAAAATAAAATAAAATAATAGGATTATTGCGATTGGTATTGCTATTTTTTCTTTGTTGCTAAGATGGAATTGTTAGAGCAAAAAATAAAAAATAATAATAATTACAAAAAAGGAATTACACAATAAACAAAATAGGCCTTGGAATTAACAAATCAGTGACTAACAAATAATATTAAATAACAAAATAAATAAAATAATTAAAAAAAAAAATTTATTTTTTTTTTATGAATAATAATTACAATAATCAACATAAATACAACAATACAATAGTAGTACTAATAGTATAAATAGCAGAAAATAAAATAAAATAATAGGATTATTGCGATTGGTATTGGTATTTTTTCTTTTGTTGCTTAGATGGAATTGTTAGAGCAAAAAATAAAAAATAATAATAATTACAAAGAAAGGAATTACGCAATGAAGAAAATAGGCCTTGCAATTAACAAATCAAAGACTAACAAATAATATTAAATAACAAAATAAATAAAATAATTAAAAAAAAAAAATTAAAAAAAAATTTATGAATAATAATTACAATAATCAACTTAAATACAATAATACAATAATAGTAATAATAGCATAAATAGCAGAAAATAAATAAAATAATAGGATTATTGCAATTGGTATTTGTATTTTTTTCTTTGTTGCTAAGATGGAATTGTTAGAGCAAAAAAAAAAAGAATTACAAAGAAGGGAATTACACAATAGACAAAATAGGCCTTACAATTAAAAAATGTAAGACTAACAAAGAATATTGAATAACAAAATAAATAAAATAATACAAATAAATAAAAACGAAATAATTTTTTTATGAATAATGATTACAATAATCAACATAAATACAATAATACAATAGTAGTAATAATAGTATAAATAGCAGAAAATAAAATAAAATAATAGGATTATTGCGATTGCTATTGGGTTTTTTTTATTTGTCGCTTAGATGGAATTGTTAGAGCAAAAAATAAAAAATAATAATAATTACAAAGAAAGGAATTACACAATAAACAAAATAGGCCTTGCAATTAACAAATCAAAGACAAAAATAATATTGAATACGAAAATAAATAAAATAATACCAATAAATAAAAACAAAATACTTTTTTATGAATAATAATTACAATAATCAACATAAATACAATGATACAATAGTAGTAATAATAATATAAATAGCAGAAAATAAAATAAAATAATAGGATTATTGCAATTGGTATTGGTATTTTTTTCTTTGTTGCTAAGATGGAATTGTTAGAGCAAAAAAAAAAAAATTACAAAGAAGGGAATTACACAATAAACAAAATAGGCCTTACAATTAAAAAATCAAAGACTAACAACGAATATTGAATAACAAAATAAATAAAATAATAAAAACAAATATATAACACATATATAAGAGTAGAAGACACAATACTAATAAACTTCATGGAATTCAAGGCCATTTGAGCACTACTGAGAAAATATTATAAATAATGTAGAAAAAAATAAATAAATAAAAAGTTTTTGGATTTTTCAATTTAGTGTACGCAGGTGTGAGAATTACTGCTTTGGACAAACACATCTCAGACAGATTTTATTAAAGTCCGAATAAGAATGAGGGGTTTAAAGTAGCTTTAACCCCTCTAAGAGGAGTTAAAGTACGGAGGAGGGCTGCGGAAGAAAGATGACCTGGAGAGGAGTGAGGAATAAACGTAATATTAAGAGTACGTCCTTAAAGTAGGCAAAGAGCAAAAAGAAAAGGCTCAGTTGAGCTGAGCAAATGTTTTATGTATTAAAAGAATGATGAGGAGGAATAAGAAGCGAATGGTTAAGTACACAGACTGGAGACGAAGATTAAGAGGTGTGCGAGGCCAAATGAAAAGTTAAACCTTAAAGAAGATAAAAAATGGCTTTCAGTGAAAAGTAGCATTGGGTGGAGGGCGCGTGGGCGGACAAAAACGATCCGTGTGAGGATCTCACCGGTTTTATCCTCATCATCTCCTGGAGGACTCCTGACACAATCTGACTCCTCGCTTCTTGCAGAGAAGTTCTAACAGCTGAGGCAAAACAGGACTGAGAGCGAGGAGAGAGCCTGTAGAATTCAAGACAAACCCACGGGGAGGCAAGAGAAGCCAGCCACTGATCAAATTGTGATGGCACAGACGATGCAAAAAGTGGAACACGAGAGACAATAGAGTGCCGGAAGCCAAAGAGTAGGGACACAAAATCTGGAAAAAAAAATGCAAGAACCCCTCCCAGCAGGCGGAGAAGTGAGATTGGTTACTACGGGGGGGATGCGGCTACGGGCTAGAAAAATGGCAGCTAAAGAGGTGATTAGAAGCAGCGAGGAGTTGAACTGAGGCTGGAAAGTCAGAGTGTGCACCCTGGAGGGAAAAGTGGCAGGTCAGAAAAGAAATAACGCATCGCCAAGAGACTTTGGGCCTGATCTACTAAAAGTTTGTTGGAATCACCAAAAATGATTCCCGGGCACGGCCACCGCTGCTGCTCACTGCTCCCCTGAGCCGGCAGCGTTTCTGGGTGTTGTTGATAAATGGCTTTGGCTTTGCATAGTAGAGTTTTAACTTGCACTATTACAGATGATGCGATCAACTGTAGTTACTGACAGTGGTCTTCTGAAGTGTCCCTGAGCCCATGTGGTGATATCCTTTACACACTTTACTTCGCTTTTTGATGCAGTACCGCCTGAGGGATTGAAGTTTACGCGCATTCAATGTTGGTTTCCAGGCCTAGTTGCTTACGTGCAGTGATTTCTCCAGATTTTCTGAACCTTTTGATGATATTACAGACCATAGGTGATGAAATCCCCAAATTCCTTGCAACAGCTTGTTGAGAAATTTTGCTCAGGCATTTGTTCACAAAGTGGTGACCCTCGCCCCATCCTTGTTTGTGAGTGACTGAGCATTTCATGGAAGCTATTTTTTTTTTGTTGTTGTTATTCAATATTCTTTGTTAGTCTTTGATTTATTAATTGTAAGGCCTATTTTGTTTATTGTGTAATTCCCTTCTTTGTAATTCTTTTTTTTTTGCTCTAACAATTCCTTTTATTTTATTTTATTTTCTGCTATTTATACTATTATTACTACTATTGTGTCATTGTATTTATGTTGATTATTGTAATTATTATTCATAAAACATTTATTTTGTTTTTATTTATTTTTATTATTTTTTTATTTTGTTATTCAATATTCTTTGTTTGTCTTTGATTTGTTAATTGCAAGGCCTATTTTGTTTATTGTGTAATTCCTTTCTTTGTAAATATTATTATTTTTTTTTTTACTCTAACAATTCCATCCAAGCAACAAAGAAAAAAATACCAATAGCAATTGCAATAATCCTATTATTTTATTTTATTTGCTGCTATTTATACTATTATTACTACTATTGTGTCATTGTATTTATGTTGATTATTGTAATTATTATTCATAAAAAAGTATTCTGTTTTTATTTATATTATTTTATTTATTTTGTTATTCAATATTCTTTGTTTGTCTTTGATGTGTTAACTGCAAGGCCTATTTTGTTTATTGTGTAATTCCTTTCTTTGTAATTATTATTTTTTTATTTTTTGCTCTAACAATTCCATCCAAGCAACAAAGAAAAAAATACCAATAGCAATTGCAATAATCTTATTATTTTATTTTATTTGCTGCTATTTATACTATTATTACTACTATTGTGTCATTGTATTTATGTTGATTATTGTAATTATTATTCCAAAAAAAAAAAAATTGTTTTTATTTATTTTTTTATTTTTTTTATTTTGTTATTCAATATTCTTTG
>NC_084550.2:11010000-11012500 GCF_033978685.3 Nerophis lumbriciformis | reverse complement strand
TGTGTGTGTGTGTGTGTGTGTGTGTGTGTGTGTGTGTGTGTGTGTGTGTGTGTGTGTGTGTGTGTGTGTGTGTGTTGGTATAATAATGTGTTAATTCCACGACTGTATATATCGGTATCGGTTGATATCGGAATCGGTAATTAAGAGTTGGACAATATCGGAATATCGGATATCGGCAAAAAAGCCATTATCGGACATCCATACTCACGGCACACTAGTGGTTGAAAAACACTGCCCTAATATAAACAGTTAGTGTGTGTGTGTGTGTGTGTGTTGGTATAATAATGTGTTAATTCCACGACTGTATATATCGGTATCGGTTGATATCGGAATCGGTAATTAGGAGTTGGACAATATCGGATATCGGCAAAAAAAGCCATTATCGGACATCTATACTCACGGCACACTAGTGGTTGAAAAACACTGACCTAATATAAACAGTAGGTGTGTGTGTTGGTATAATAATGTGTTAATTTCACAACCGTATATATCGGTATCGGTTGATGTCGGAATCGGTAAGAGTTGGACAATATCGGAATATCGGCAAAAAAGCCAGTATCGGACATCTCTACTCACTGCACACTAGTGGTTGAAAAACACTGACCTAATATAAACAGTAGGTGTGTGTGTGTGTGTGTGTGTGTGTGTGTGTTGGTATAATAATGTGTGAATTCCACGACTGTATATATCAGTATCGATTGATATCGGAATCGGTAAGAGTTGGACAATATCGGAATATCGGCAAAAAAAACATTATCGGACATCTCTACTCACGGCACACTAGTGGTTGAAAAACACTGACCTAATATAAACAGTAGGTGTGTGTGTGTGTGTGTGTGTTGGTATAATAATGTGTTAATTCCACGACTGTATATTTCGGTATCGATTGATATCGGAAGAGGTAATTAAGAGTTGGACAATATCGGAATATCGGCAAAAAAAAATTATCGGACATCTCTACTCACTGCACACTAGTGGTTGAAAAACACTGACCTAATATAAACAGTAGGTGTGTGTGTGTGTGTGTGTGTGTGTGTGTGTGTGTGTGTGTGTGTGTGTGTGTGTGTGTGTGTGTGTGTGTTGGTATAATAATGTGTTAATTCCACGACTGTATATATCGGTATCGGTTGATATCGGAATCAGTAAGAGTTGGACAATATCGGAATATCGGCAAAAAAGCTATTATCGGACATCTCTACTCAGAGCACACTAGTGGTTGAAAAACACTGACCTAATATAAACAGTAGGTGTGTGTGTGTGTGTGTTGGTATAATAATGTGTTAATTCCACGACTGTAGATATCGGTTGATATCGGAATCGGTAATTAGGAGTTGGACAGTATCGGATATCGGCAAAAAAGCCATTATCGGACATCTCTACTCACTGCACACTAGTGGATGAAAAACACTGACCTAATATAAACAGTAGGTGTGTGTGTGTGTGCGTGTTGGTATAATAATGTGCTTATTCCACGACTGTATACATCGGTATCGGTTGATATCAGTATCGATAATTAGGAGTTGGACAATATCGGAATATGGGTAAAAAAGCCATTATCGGACATCTCTACTCACGGCACACTAGTGGTTGAAAAACACTGACCTAATATAAACAGTAGGTGTGTGTGTGTGTGTGTGTGTGTGTGTGTGTGTGTTGGTATAATAATGTGTTAATTCCACGACTGTATATATCAGTATCGATTGATATCGGAATCGGTAAGAGTTGGACAATATCGGAATATCGGCAAAAAAGCCATTATCGGACATCTCTACTCACTGCACACTAGTGGTGTGTGTGTGTGTGTGTGTGTGTGTGTGTGTGTGCGTGTTGGTATAATAATGTGTTAATTCCACGACTGTAGATATCGGTATTGGATGATATCGGAATCGGTAATTAAGAGTTGGACAATATCGGAATATCGGCAAAAAAGCCATTATCGGACATCTCTACTCACGGCACACTCGTGGTTGAAAAATACTGACCTAATATAAACAGTAGGTGTGTGTGTGTGTGTGTGTGTGTGTGTGTGTGTGTGTGTTGGTATAATAATGTGTTAATTCCATGACTGTATATATCGGTATTGGTTGATATCGGAATCGGTAATTAAGAGTTGGACAATATTTGAATATCGGCAAAAAAGCCATTATCGGACATCTCTACTCACTGCACACTAGTGGTTGAAAAACACTGACCTAATATAAACAGTAGGTGTGTGTGTGTGTGCGTGTTGGTATGATAATGTGTTTATTCCACGACTGTAGATATCAGTATCGGTTGATATCGGAATTGGTAATTAGGAGTTGGACAATATCGGATATCGGCAAAAAAGCCATTATCGGACATCTCTACTGACTGCACACTAGTGGTTGAAAAACACTGACCTAATATAAACAGTAGGTGTGTATGTGTGTGTGTGTGTGTGTGTGTTGGTATAATAATGTGTTTATTCCACGACTGTAGATATCGGTATCGGTTGATATCGGAAGAGGTAATTAAGAGT
>NC_084550.2:10995000-11007500 GCF_033978685.3 Nerophis lumbriciformis | reverse complement strand
ACGGAAAGTTGGCTCGGGCGAGACGGGAATGTAAGTACATTTTTATTTAACACTATAACTACAAAACAAGGAAGTAAACAAAAGGCGCGCACAATGGCGGAGAACTAACTATGAAAAACAAAAAGACTATGAACATGGAACAAAAACTTACTTTGGCATGGGACATGAAGCAGGATCTAAGAGGATGAAGAGTGTGTAGAGCATAATTGTGGGGATGTCGTCAGAACGACAAACTGAAAACAATGAACTTAAATACATGATTAACGAAAACAGGTGCGTGACTCAAAATGTGAAACAGGTGCGTGACGTGACAGGTGAAAACTAATGGGTTGCTATGGTGACAAACAAGAGTGCATAATGAGTCCAAACGTGGAACAGGTGAAACTAATGGGTAACCATGGAAACAAGACAAGGGAGTGAAAAGCCAGAAACTAAAGAGTCAATAACTAAACAAAACATGACTAAAACATGATTACACAGACATGACAACGCTGTGATGTAGTACTTTTAGTAAACCCCACACTGCAAAAAGTCAGTGTTCAAAAACAAGGAAAAAAAATACAAAAATGAGGGGTATTTTATTTGAATTAAGCAAACTTATCTGCCAATAGAACAAGAAAATTCGGCTTGTCAAGACTTTCCAAAACAATGAGCTAACCTCAATGCACCAAAAATACCTTAAAATAAGTATATTCTCACTAACAACAAGTGCACTTTTTTTGGTAGAAAAAAAAATTAGACCTTTTTTCTCAATATGTTGAAGAATATTCTTAAATGAAGTAAATGCTAGTGCCATTATCTTGACATAATGATATGCGCTCGTTTCATTTCTTGAAACCAGCAAACTTATACTAAAAATTAATTTATTGTTCTTAATGGAAAGGCAACAAGGCAACCGCTTGTTACTCTCGGGGTCTCCTAGCCGCTCAGGCAAATCTAAAGATGCATTTTTCCATGGATAACATGACATCATCGCACCAAGTGCGTGCTCTTTCAGTCAATTAGTGTGCATATATACAGCCTGTCCCCTGGTCATATTTTTTTTTATTGTAATTTTGAAGAATTTATCTGAATGTGCATGAACTATTTCTGTTCAAAATTGTTTGCAATGGCAAATGTTTAAATATTAACAGTCAGTTTACTGTACTGTGCCAACTGTACTACTATATGAGTATGTGTTTTCTATTGTTTCATTGAAATTATTACTTTAAAAAAGTAGTTTTATACTTGTGAGTGTTGATGACACGGCTTTGCAACAGTTGATATTCTAGTTTCAAGCATGTTTTACTCAATATAGGTCATCAAATCTCAGCAACAAGCTGTAATATCTTACTGAGATCATTTAGGACCAAAACACTTAAAACAAGTAAAACACTCTAACATAAAATCTGCTTAGTGAGAAGAATTATCTTATCAGACAGAAAATAAGCAAATATCACCCTTATTTGAGATATTTAATCTTACTTAGATTGCAGTTTTTGCAGTGTAGTGGTATGGCAACACACCATTTTGTGTGTCTGCAGTTTTAATGCCAATGAGATGTGTGAAGCGACTGGGATGGGAATCAGCACCTCCAAGTCCGAGTCCATGGTTCTCGCGTCGGAAAAGGGTGGAGTGCCGTCTCCGGGTTGGGGAAGAGATCTTGCCCCATGTGGCAGTTCGCTCCCTGTATGATCAGTGTCAGAGCTTGGTCCGCATTGCCGGCAGTAAGTCGGACACGTTTCCAGTGAGGGTTGGACTCCGCCAAGGCTGCCCTTTGTCACCGATTCTGTTCATAACTTTTATGGACAGAATTTCTAGGCGCAGTCAAGGCGTTGAGGGGATCTGGTTTGGTGGCTGCAGGATTAGGTCTCTGCTTTTTGCAGATGATGTGGTCCTGATGGCTTCATCAGGCCAGGATCTTCAGCTCTCACTGGATCGGTTCGCAGCCGAGTGTGAATCGACTGGGATGAGAATCAGCACCTCCAAGTCCGAGTCCATGGTTCTCGCGACGGAAAAGGGTGGAGTGCCGTCTCTGGGTTGGGGAAGAGATCTTGCCCCATGTGGAGATCCGCTCCCTGTATAATCAGTGTCAGAGCTTGGTCCGCATTGCCGGCAGTAAGTCGGACACGTTTCCAGTGAGGGTTGGACTCCGCCAAGGCTGCCCTTTGTCACCGATTATGTTCATAACTTTCATTGACAGAATTTCTAGGCGCAGTCAAGGCGTTGAGGGGATCCGGTTTGGTGGCTGCAGGATTAGGTCTCTGCTTTTTGCAGATGATGTGGTCCTGATGGCTTCATCTGGCCAGTATCTTCAGCTCTCACTGGATCGGTTCGCAGCCGAGTGTGAAGCGACTGGGATGAGAATCAGCACCTCCAAGTCCGAGTCCATTGTTCTGGCCCGGAAAAAGGTGGAATGCCATCTCCGGGTTGGGGAAGAGATCTTGCCCCATGTGGAGGAATTCGAGTACCTCGGAGTCTTGTTCACGAGTGAGGGAAGAGTGGATCGTGAGATCGACAAACAGATCGGTGCGGCGTCTTCAGTAATGTGGACGCTGTATCGATCCGTTGTGGTAAAGAAGGAGCTGAGTCAGAAGGCAAAGCTCTCAATTTACCGGTAATCTACGTTCACATCCTCACCTATGGTCATGAGCTTTGGGTTATGACCGAAAGGACAAGATCACGGGTACAAGCGGCCCAAATGAGTTTCCTCCGCCGGGTGGCAGGGCTCTCCCTTAGAGATAGGGTGAGAAGCTCTGCCATCCGGGGGGAGCTCAAACTAAAGCCGCTGCTCCTCCACATGGAGAGGAGCCAGATGAGGTGGTTCGGGCATCTGGTCAGGATGCCACCCGAACGCCTCCCTAGGGATGTGTTTAGGACACGTCCGACCGGGGAAGACCCAGGACACGTTGGGAAGACTATGTCTCTCGGCTGGCCTGGGAACGCCTCGGGATCCCCCGGGAAGAGCTGGACGAAGTAGCTGGGAAGAGGGAAGTCTGGGCTTCCCTGCTTAGGCTGCTGCCCCCGCGACACAACCTCGGAAAAGCGGAAGAAGATGGATGAATGGATGGAGATGTTTCTGTCCGACTGGTACATGTTATCTACTTTTTACGTAAACACTGTAACTCTGTGCTTGTCTTATTTACAAAGTTGTTGTCCTTTAATGCCCGACTCGTCTCTTTGTTAAAGAAAAACAACATGATCAAACTTACGGATCCCGAGCTCCCGAGCAAGTTCAAAAGTAGAGGGGTATAATATGTTTTTTCTAATGTTTGGTGCACATAAACAGACTCTAGGGACATATATTATTTACCTTATTGAAATGAGTGTCTCTTTCAAAATAAGTGTGTGTGAAGGTGCACAAGGTGTTCCTCCAAACGCAGCAAATACAAACCCCGTTTCTATAAGAGTTGGGAAATTGTGTTAGATGTAAATATAAACGGAATACAATGATTTGCAAATCATTTTCAATCCATATTCAGTTGAATATGCTACAAAGACAACATATTTGATGTTCAAACTGATAAACATTTTTTTTTTGTGCAAATAATCAGTAACTTTAGAATTTGATGCCAGCAACACGTGACAAAGAAGTTGGGAAAGGTGGCAATAAATACTGATAAAGTTGAGGAATGCTCATCAAACACTTATTTGGAACATCCCACAGGTGTGCAGGCTAATTGGGAACAGGTGGGTGCCATGATTGGGTATAAAAGTAGATTCCATGAAATGCTCAGTCATTCACAAACAAGGATGGGGCGAGGGTCACCACTTTGTCAACAAATGCGTGAGCAAATTGTTGAACAGTTTAAGAAAAACCTTTCTCAACTAGCTATTGCAAGGAATTTAGGGATTTCACCATCTACGGTCCGTAATATCATCAAAGGGTTCAGAGAATCTGGACAAATCACTGCACGTAAGCAGCTAAGCCCGTGACCTTCGATCCCTCAGGCTGTACTGCATCAACAAGCGACATCAGTGTGTAAAGGATATCACCACATGGGCTCAGGAACACTTCAGAAACCCACTGTCAGTAACTCCAGTTGGTCGCTACATCTGTAAGTGCAAGTTAAAGCTCTCCTATGCAGGGCGAAAACCGTTTATCAACAACACCCAGAAACGCTGTCGGCTTTGCTGGGCCTGAGCCCATCTAAGATGGACTGATACAAAGTGGAAAAGTGTTCTGTGGTCTGACGAGTCCACATTTCAAATTGTTTTTGGAAACTGTGGACGTTGTGTCCTCCGGACTAAAGAGGAAAAGAACCATCCGGATTGTTATAGGCGCAAAGTTGAAAAGCCAGCATGTGTGATGGTATGGGGGTGTATTAGTGCCCAAGAAATGGGTAACTTACACATCTGTGAAGGCGCCATTAATGCTGAAAGGTACATACAGGTTTTGGAGCAACATATGTTGCCATCCAAGCAACGTTACCATGGACGCCCCTGCTTATTTCAGCAAGACAATGCCAAGCCACGTGTTATATCAACGTGGCTTCATAGTAAAAGAGTGCGGGTACTAGACTGGCCTGCCTGTAGTCCAGAACTGTCTCCCATTGAAAATGTGTGGCGCATTATGAAGCCTAAAATAGCACAACGGAGACCCCCGGACTGTTGAACAACTTAAGCTGTGCATCAAGCAAGAATGGGAAATAATTCCAAAAAAATGTGTCTCCTCAGTTCTTAAATGTTTACTGAGTGTTGTTAAAAGGAAAGGCCATGTAACACAGTGGTGAACATGCCCTTTCCCAACTACTTTGGCACGTGTTGCAGCCATGAAATTCTAAGTTAATTATTATTTGCAAAAAAAAAAATAAAGTTTATGAGTTTGAACATCAAATATCTTGTCTTTGTAGTGCATTCAACTGAATATGGGTTGAAAAGGATTTGCAAATCATTTTATTCCGTTTATATTTACATCTAACACAATTTCCCAACTCATATGGAAACGGGGTTTGTATAATAAAATCCAAGTCTAAGTCAAACATAATTGTAATGATCAGGCTGTACTGTACTGCGGAGCTTAAGTGTCCCCCGAGCGGTAGGCGACGTGCAGCTAATCCATTTTTTATTAACATGACATCATGATTGCTTTGCACCAGATGCATTAAAAATGAATCGGCGCCTCCTCCATCCAACAACATTTTAAAAAGGAAATCCATGTTTGTTTGTTGTTTTTTTTAGCCTGGCTTGATGCTTATTTCAATCCGAGTGGAATGGAAAAACTCGTTTTATTCAGTGAGGTCCATGAAGTCAAGTAGAAGTCTACGCAAGAGAATCCACAGGTCCTTCATTAAGAGGAAATGTTCTCCTCCCCGATGGCGCCGTCTGGGAACTGACGGTTCGCAAATGAGCGACTGATGGGAGAATAATAAATGACGAGCAGGTGCGCATGACGATAATGAATGCTGAAAGATGCTGGGGAGGGGAAGGTAAAAAAAAAAAAGAAGACATGATGGGAGACAAAAGACGGCAGATGATTAGTGCATGCTGGCTGTCGTCCAGGTGTTATGATTCCGGCTTTGGACACATCCTGACATCTCAATTAGAAGCTGCATAATGAGATGGGCAATTAAGACGAGCCAATGTACACAACATTAGGTACACCTGCTCCATCTATGGAGACACAATCTAATTTATAAACACGGTAATTGGCAATCTCCGAGATATATTCATTCAACCACGTGTTGAATATTGTTGTATTATTGCATTGTTGCATATATGGTACACTGCAAAAAGTCCGTGTTCAAAAAGAAGAAAACAAATAAATATAATTAGGGGTATTTTACTTGAACTAAGCAAAATTATCTGCCAATAAGACGAGAAAATTTGGCTTGTCAAGACTTTCCAAAACAAGTAAAATTAGCTAAAAAAAATACCTTAAAATAAGTATATTCTCACTAATAACAAGTGCATTTTTCTTGGTAGAAAAAAAAAAAGAGACCTTTTTGCTCAATATGTTGAAAACTATTCTTAAAGGCCTACTGAAACCCACTATTACCGACCACGCAGTCTGATAGTTTATATATCAATGATGAAATCTTAACATTGCAACACATGCCAATACGGCCGGGTTAGCTTACTAAAGTGCAATTTTAAATTTCGCGCGAAATATCCTGCTGAAAACGTCTCGGTATGATGACGCCGGCGCGTGACGTCACGGATTGTAGAGGACATTTTGGGACAGCATGGTGGCCAGCCATTAAGTCGTCTGTTTTCATCGCAAAATTCCACAGTATTCTGGACATCTGTGTTGGTGAATCTTTTGCAATTTGTTCAATGAACAATGGCGACAGCAAAGAAGAAAGCTGTAGGTGGGAAGCGGTGTATTGCGGGCGGCTGCAGCAACACAAACACAGCCGGTGTTTCATTGTTTACATTCCCGAAAGATGACAGTCAAGCTTTACCATTGGCCTGTGGAGAACTGGGACAACAGAGACTCTTACCAGGAGGACTTTGAGTTGGATGCGCAGACGCGGTACCGTGAGTACGCATGCAGCTGCGGCTTCCAAACATTTGATCGCTTGCCCGTACGTGCGTGCCGCTATGTGCATGTCACGTACGTAACTTTGGGGACTTTGGGGAAATATATGTGCTGTATGAAATTTGGGGAGGTGAACGGTACTTTGGGCTGTGGGATTGAGGGTGTTGTGCAGGTGTTTGAGTTGTATTGGCGGGTTATATGGACGGGAGGGGGGAGGCGTTTGTTATGCGGGATTCATTTGTGGCATATTAAATATAAGCCTGGTTGTTTTGTGGCTAATAGAGTATATATATGTCTTGTGTTTATTTACTGTTTTAGTCATTCCCACCTGAATATCAGGTCCCACCCGCCTCTCACAGCATCTTCCCTATCTGAATCGCTCCCACTGCCCTCTAGTCCTTCACGCGGTTACGCCGAACGACACACATGTGCATAAGCCGCACGCTTACACAGCAAAAAAACAAAAAAAAACAGTTTCCAACACGGAGGTCGCGGTGTTGTTGTGTTGGCGGCGCTCCAACACGTTACTGAGGACACCATTAAAGCGTCCCGTGAAGGTGGAGGAGCAGTGTGGCAGCTGTACTACATCTGAATAATAGCTTTAACCCCACGACTTTCATGCATCCTGCAGGCAATCCGGGGACACGTGTCACTTTTCTTTGAGTCTGTTGCCAAACATCAATATAGAGTCGAACATGAGGTCACTTCAGAGGTGCACGCCTTCTCTTCCTGAACCGAGGCACACAAAAAGGGGGAAAATGTGCCAAAACATTGCCTGTGCTATTTCAAAACCCAAAACCCGTGAAGTTGGCACGTTGTGTAGTTTGTAAACAAAAACGGAATAGAATGATTTGCAAATCCTTTTCAACTTATATTCAATTGAATGGACTGCAAAGACAAGATATTTAATGTTCCAACTGAGAAACTTTTTTTTTTGCAAATAATCATTAACTTAGAATTTAATGGCACAAACACATTGCAAAAAAAGTTGTCACAGAGGCATTTTTACCACTTTTACATGACCTTTCCTTTTAACAACACTCAGTAACTGAGGAGACCATTTTTTTAAGCTTCTCAGGTGGAATAATTTCCCATTCTTGCTTGATGTACAGCTTTAGTTGTTCAACAGTCCGGGGGTCTCCGTTGTGGTATTTTAGGCTTCATAATGCGCCACACAGTTTCAATAGGAGACAGTCTAGTACCCACACTCTTTTACTATGAAGCCACGCTGTTGTAACACGTGTCTTGGCATTGTCTTGCTGAAATAAGCAGGGGCGTCCATGATATCGTTGCTTGGATGGCAACATATGTTGCTCCAAAACCTGTATGTACCTTTCAGCATTAATGGTGCCTTCATAGATGTGTAAGTTACCCATGCCTTGGGCACTAATACACCCCCATACCATCACATATGCTGGCTTTTGAACTTTGCGCTTATAACAATCCGGATGGTTCTTTTCCTCTTTGTTCCGGAAGACACGACGTCCACAGTTTCCAAAAACAATTTGAAATGTGGACTCGTCAGACCGCAGAACACTTTTCCACTTTGCATCAGTCCATCTTAGATGAGCTCGTGCCCAGCGAAGCCGGCGGCGTTTCTGGGTGTTGTTGATAAATGGCTCTCGCTTTGCATAGTAGAGATTTAACTTGTACTTACAGATGTAGCGACAAACTGTAGTTACTGACAGTGGTTTTCTGAAGTGTTCCTGAGCCCATGTGGTGATACCCTTTACACACTGATGTCGCTTTTTGTTGCAGTACCGCCTGAGGGATCGAAGGTCCGCAATATCATCGCTTACGTGCAGTGATTTCTCCTGATTCTCTGAACCTTTTGATAAAATTACGAACCGTAGATGGTGAAATCCCTAAATTCCTTGCAATAGCTTGTTGAGAAATGTTGTTCTTAAACTGTTCGACAATTTGCTCATGCATTTGTTCACAAAGTGGTGACCCTCGCCCCGTCCTTGTTTGTGAACGACTGAGCATTTCATGGAACCAATCACGGCACCCACCTGTTCCCAATTAGCCTGTCCACCTGTGGGATGTTCCAAATAAGTGTTTGATGAGCATTCCTCAACGTTCTCAGTCTTTTTGCCACTTGTGCCAGCTTTTTTGAAACATGTCGCAGGCATCAAATTCCAAATGAGCTAATATTTGCAAAAAATAACAACGTTGACCAGTTCGAACGTCAAGTATCTTGTCTTTGCAGTCTATTCAATTGAATATAGGTTGGGTTTTCTATGTTTCTGACAAATACACTCCATGGTGGTGGCGCTGTTATTGAACCGCATGGGTGGGATTGACTTGAATTTTCTTGAACAGCTCTATTAGAATCAGAATACCTTTATTGTCATTGTATGGAAACAACGAAATTGGACAGCAATCCAGCTCAGTGCTTTTAAAACAAACCTAAAATAGTCTTAAGACAACAACAATAATAAAACAATTTAAAATTTAAAAACATAATAACAGGATTAGGTCTCTGCTATTTGCAGATGATGTGGTCCTGATGGCTTCCTCCGGCCAAGATCTTCAGCTCTCACTGGATCGGTTCGCAGCTGAGTGTGAAGCGACTGGGATGAGAATCAGCACCTCCAAGTCCGAGTCCATGGTTCTCGCCCGGAAAAGGGTGGAGTGCCATCTCCGGGTTGGGGAGGAGATCTTGCCCCAAGTGGAGGAGTTCAAGTACCTCGGAGTCTTGTTCACGAGTGAGGGAAGAGTGGATCGTGAGATCGACAGGCGGATCGGTGCGGCGTCTTCAGTAATGCGGACGCTGTATCGATCCGTTGTGGTGAAGAAGGAGCTGAGCCGGAAGGCAAAGCTCTCAATTTACCGGTCGATCTACGTTCCCATCCTCACCTATGGTCATGAGCTTTGGGTTATGACCGAAAGGACAAGATCACGGGTACAAGCGGCCGAAATGAGTTTCCTCCGCCGGGTGGCGGGGCTCTCCCTTAGAGATAGGGTGAGAAGCTCTGTCATCCGGGGGGAGCTCAAAGTAAAGCCGCTGCTCCTCCGCATCGAGAGGAGCCAGATGAGGTGGTTCGGTCATCTGGTCAGGATGCCACCTGAGCGCCTCCCTAAGGAGGTGTTTAGGGCATGTCCGACCGGTAGGAGGCCACGGGGAAGACCCAGGACACGTTGGGAAGACTATGTCTCCCGGCTGGCCTGGGAACGCCTCGGGATCCCCCGGGAGGAGCTGGACGAAGTGGCTGGGGAGAGGGAAGTCTGGGCTTCCCTGCTCAGGCTGCTGCCCCCGCGACCCGACCTCGGATAAGCGGAAGAAGATGGATGGATGGATGGATGGAAACATAATAAAATGTTAAAAACATATTGCACAGTAGATCTCTTTTAGAGGTAAGCAAGTAATAAAGTGGTGAGTGTTCAGGTAAGTGCAGAGTTTAGGGCAATAACAGCTCTAGGATAGAAACTGTTTTTCAGTCTATTTGTCCTTGCTTTGAAGGTCTTATAGCGCCTCCCTGAGGGCAAGAGTTCAAGCCAGTGGTAACCTGGGTGGGATGAGTCCCTGAGGATGCTGTATTAAACACTCACTGTAACTTAAGGGTGTTTGGCCGTATCATTTAAAACGTCGTTACACACCTTTACGTAACCGATTGAACAGACAATTTAAGCAAGAATGGTTAAAAACATGGCCGTCTTCAAAAGCATTATCACCACAACCCAAAAAAAAAGTCAACGTGTACGTTGGACATTCCTTACCTGAGTTCTCGTCCACGCGTTCCTCCACAGTGTGGTCCTTCTGGTGCACCCACTCGCTGTTGCACTTGAAGTAAATCTGGGTGGCGGGTGTGGCCTTGCAGTACAGGTTGACCGGCTTGTTCTTGACGATGTAGCCTTCGTCGGGCTCAAACAGGAAGTGCGGCAAGGGCTCCGGCGGGTCGGACGGGAAGGTTTCGGGAAGCTCGCTCAGGCTGAGGAAGTCGTCGTCGTCTCGCACTGTGGAGGGTGGAAAAACACGGGAATATTTTAAAAACAAGGACTTCATCGAGCTGCTTTATCGCCAACGTTCTGCTCCCTTTCCTCCACCATGCTTCGTCTCACCTCATCTTTCTTCTACAGTCTTCGCATTTTTAAAACCGTACATCTTGTCAATGGACAATAGGACTGAAATAAAACTGAAATGAAATAATGTACGCTAAGACTACCTACACCTCCTATTTAAATACCAAATGGTTTGTTCCTCCTGCATAGCGGCAACCCCGGACACAGACGTCATAACGTCATCAAAGCTCATCTTTTTTCGGACCAGTTTCCGCGTCATATTGTAGCCCAGCTTCCGCTTCGTATCAGGGCCCAGTTTCCGTTTCATATTGCATCCCAGTTTCCGCTTCGCAATGCAGACCAGTTTCTGCTTGATATTGCGGACTAGTTTCCCCTTCATAACGCAATCCAGTTTCCGTTTCACAACGCGGAACAGTTTCTCCTTCATAATCCGGACTAGTTTCTGCTTCATAATGTGGCCTAGTTTCCCCTCCATAACGCAACCCAGTTTCCACTTCACAATGCAGACCAGTTTCTCCTTCATACTCTGGACTAGATTCTGCTTCATAATGCGGCCCAGTCTCCACTTCATATTGCGGCCCAGTTTCCACTTAACAATGCATCCCAGTTTCCGCTTCGCAAAGCGGATCAGTTTCTGCTTGATATTGCGGCCCAGTTTCCACTTAACAATGCATCCCAGTTTCCGCTTCGCAAAGCGGATCAGTTTCTGCTTGATATTGCGGCCCAGTTTCCACTTCATAATGGGGCCCAGTTTCCCCTTCAAAACGCGATCCAGTTTCCGTTTCACAAGGCGGACCAGTTTCTCCTTCATAATCCGGACTATCTTCTGCTTCATAATGCGGCCAAGTTTCCCCTTCATAACGCGATCCAGTTTCCGTTTCACAACGCGGAACAGTTTCTCCTTCATAATGCGGCCAAGTTTTCGCTTCATATTGCGGCCCAGTTTCCCCTACATAACGCAACCCAGGTTCCACTTCACAATGCAGACCAGTTTCTCCTTCATAATCTGGACTAGTTTCTGCTTCATAATGCAGCCCAGTCTCCAATTCATATTGCGGCCCAGTTTCCGCTTAACAATGCATCCCAGTTTCCGCATCGCAATGTATCCCAGTTTCCACTTCATAATGCGGCCCCGTTTCCCCTTCATAACGTGATCCAGTTTCCGTTTCACAATGCGGACCAGTTTCTCCTTCATAATCCGGACTATCTTCTGCTTCATAATGCGGCCAAGTTTCCGCTTCAAAATGCAGCCCAGTGTCCGCTTCATATTGCGGCCAAGTTTCCGCTTCACAATGCAGACCAGACTTTCCTTCATAATCTGGACTAGTTTCTGCTTCATAATGCAGCCCAGTCTCCACTTCATAATGCGGCCCAGTTTCCCCTTCATAACTTCATCCAGTTTCCGTTTCACAACGCGGACCAGTTTCTCCTTCATAATCCAGACTAGTTTCTGCTTCATAATGCGGCCAAGTTTCCGCTTAAAAATGCGGCCCAGTGTCCGCTTCATATTGCGGCCCAGTTTCCGCTTCATATTGCGGCCCAGTTTCCCCTTCAATAACGCGACCCAGTTTCCACTTCACAATGCAGACCAGTTTCTCATTCATAATCTGGACTTGTTTCTGCTTCATAATGCGGACCAGTTTCTCTTTCATAATCCGGACTAGTTTCTGCTTCATAATGTGGCCAAGTTTCCACTTCAAAATGCGGCCCAGTGTCCGCTTCATGTTGCGGCCCAGTTTCCGCTCCATATTGCAGCCCAGTTTCCGCTCCATATTGGGGCCCAGTTTCCCCTTCATAACGCGACTCAGTTTCCACTTCACAATGCAGACCAGTTTCTCCTTCATAATCTGGACTAGTTTCTGCTTCATATTGCGGCCCAGTCTCCACTTCATATAGCGGCCCAGTTTCCCCTTCATAATGTCAGTTTGTCATCAGTTTCCGTTTCACAACGTGGACCAGTTTCTCCTTCATAATCCAGACTAGTTTTTGCTTCATAATGCGGCCAAGTTTCCGCTTC
>NC_084550.2:10965000-10987500 GCF_033978685.3 Nerophis lumbriciformis | reverse complement strand
AATATGGCAATATCGCGAAATGATCAAGTATGACACAGAGAATGGACCTGCTATCCCCGTTTAAATAAGAAAATCGCATTTCAGCAGGCCTTTAAACAAGTCATACGGTACTTAGCTAAAAATAAAAAAATAAAAATAAAAATGTATATACAAGGCACAGTAAGTACAAAACCCGTTTCCATATGAGTTGGGAAATTGTGTTAGATGTAAATATAAACGGAATACAATGATTTGCAAATCCTTTTCAACCCATATTCAATTGAATGCACTACAAAGACAACATATTTGATATTCAAACTCATGAACTTTATTTTTTTTTTTGCAAATAATAATTAACTTAGAATTTCATGGCTGCAACACGTGCTAAAGTAGTTGGGAAAGGGCATGTTCACCACTGTGTTACATGGCCTTTCCTTTTAACATCACTCAGTAAACGTTTGGGAACTGAGTAGACACATTTTTTAAGCTTCTCAGGTGGAATTCTTTCCCATTCTTGCTTGATGTACAGCTTAAGTTGTTCAACAGTCCAGGGGTCTCCGTTGTGCTATTTTAGGCTTCATAATGCGCCACACATTTTCAATGGGAGACAGGTCTGGACTACAGGCAGGCCAGTCTAGTACCCGCACTCTTTTACTATGAAGCCACGTTGATGTAACACGTGGCTTGGCATTGTCTTGCTGAAATAAGCAGGGGCGTCCATGGTAACGTTGCTTGGACGGCAACATATGTTGCTCCAAAACCTGTATGTACCTTTCAGCGTTAATGGCGCCTTCACAGATGTGTAAGTTACCCATGTCTTTGGCACTAATACACCCCCATACCATCACAGATGCTGGCTTTTCAACTTTGCGCCTATAACAATCCGGATGGTTCTTTTCCTCTTTGGTCCGGAGGACACGACGTCCACAGTTTCCAAAAACAATTTGAAATGTGGACTCCTCAGACCACAGAACACTTTTCCACTTTGTATCAGTCCATCTTAGATGAGCTCAGGCCCAGCGAAGCCAACGGTGTTTCTGGGTGTTGTTGATAAACGGTTTTCGCCTTGCATAGGAGAGTTTTAACTTGCACTTACATATGTAGCGACCAACTGTAGTTACTGACAGTGGGTTTCTGAAGTGTTCCTGAGCCCATGTGGTGATATCCTTTACACACTGATGTCGCTTGTTGATGCAGTCAGCCTGAGGGATCGAATGTCACGGACTTAGCTGCTTACGTGCAGTGATTTCTCCAGATTCTCTGAACCCTTTGATGATATTACGGACCGTAGATGGTGAAATCCCTAAATTCCTTGCAATAGCTGGTTGAGTAAGGTTTTTCTTAAACTGTTCAACAATTTGCTCACGCATTTGTTGACAAAGTGGTGACCATCACCCTATCCTTGTTTGTGAATGACTGAGCATTTCATGGAATCTACTTTTATACCCAATCATGGCACCCATCTGTTCCCAGTTTGCCTGTTCACCTGTGGGATGTTCCAAATAAGTGTTTGATGAGCATTCCTCAACTTTATCAGTATTTATTGCCACCTTTCCCAACTTCTTTGTCCCGTGTTGCTGGCATCAAATTCTAAAGTTAATGATTATTTGCAAAAAAAAAAAAATGTTTATCAATTTGAACATCAAATATGTTGTCTTTGTAGCATATTCAACTGAATATGGGCCGAAAATGATTCGCAAATCATTGTATTCCGTTTATATTTACATCACAATGTCCCAACTCATATGGAAACGGGGTTTGTAACATAACATTATTGCACATTCTGATTGACAGTCAACAGTATAAATATGGAGGTGACATTTGGTCAAAGCAGCAGTTAAAGTGTCTTTAGTGATCAATGGTGAAAAGTGTCTACAGTGATGGTTCACAGTTCGGGGGTGGTCTTGGTAGCTGTCTTTTGTTCAAAAAGACAAAAAGTAAAACAGGGGTGGGGGGGGGGGGCATTCACAAGTTAGCATTCAAAAGCCTGATGGCCTGTGGGTAGAAACTGTTTGTCAGTCTCGTGGTCCTGGATTTCAGCCTCCTGTATCGTCTGCCTGATGGTAGGAGGCTGAGGAGACTGTGTACTGTCCTTTATGATGTTGTGTGCTCTCCTGGTGGCCCTGGTAGAGTACATGTCCTGTAGTGAGGGGAAGGCTGCTCCTGGTATGTACTGAGCAGTTTTAATCACTCTCTGGAGTGCCTTCCTGTCCTTAGCAGTGCAGTTTCCATACCAGACCGTGATTGAGCTGGTAAGGACGCTCTCAACCGTACTTCTATAGAATTTACTGAGAATTTTTGAATGGCATGCCAAATTTTCTCAGCCTTCTTAAGAAGTACAGTCGCTGCTGGGCTTTCTTTATTGTTTGTTGGGTGTAGTGATCCCAGGTGAGGTCCTCGCTGATGTGGGTCCGGAGGAATTTGAAGGTTTTCACCCTGTCCACCTTTGTCGCCCCTATGTACAGAGGTGTGTAGTGGGTACTCCTTCTCCTTGGGTCAATAATCATCTCCTTGGTCTTGTCTGTGTTCAAGGGAGAGATTATTATCCTGACACCAGGGCACCAGTTCCGCTACCTCCCGTCTGTACGCTGCCTCAGCTCTCCCGTCGATCAGTCCGACAACCGTAGTATCATCTGCAACCTTGATGATACTGGTGTTGTTATACCGGTATCACGATACTAATGAATCTAAACGGGCGCAGAAAAACAAAACACTAGCACTCGTATTATGGAAATTCAACAGTGTTGTGACTCTGATCCGGGCTCTCGTGGCAGTGTTTGGTGGTCTGAGGAACCCACTGGAGGGCAACCTCCACATACGGCTTTTTATTTTTTGCGGCTCCAGACAGATTTTTATTTATTTTTTGTATTTTTGATCCAATAAGGCTCTTTCAACATTTTTGGTTTCCGACCCCTGCTATATCCTATATATATATATATATATATATATATATATGGCTGCAAGAATGCAAATCTAATATCCTACCAGTGACGTGCAGTCACTAGAGGCAGGTGAGGCCCCGCCTCACCTGCCATCATGGAAAGAAAAAAAATGTAAAAAGAAAAAAAATTAATTAAATTGTTATATGTATCCAGTCATTATACTATAAAGTTATTTTCTATTTAACTTCACCAGTTTTAGATTATTTTTATTCAAAATCGCTGAATTTTCACATTTGCCGTTCAAATACTGAGAAGAAACGGTGCGGTGAACAGCAGCCAGTTGAGGCACGTCACTCAGTGCCTCAACATGGATTCCGGACTAGGCTAACTGCTGGCCTGCTGTGCAGTGAGACTGTATTGCTATATGAATTATATTATACATTTCCATAATTTAGTTAGCTGAGGTATGTAATGTACAGTGTATTTTGTCAACAACTGTATGTGTGTAACGTATTTCTTGTGCTGAGCAATCATAAAACGGCTGCAAAAGACGCACTGGCTGAGGCTCCAGTAGCCCCGCCTCCTGCACCCCCGCCGTAGAATTGTTATATCAACTAAAGCCCACACTTAAACTTTCCACGTGCAAGATTGAATCTATTTAAAAAAGTTATTTCATAAGAAGCCAAAAAGTGCAAAAACAATAATGTTCGTGTTGGAGGAGTTGTGAATGACTGCAGGGCCACAACATTAGGTACACCTGCAGACTGCAGGTGTATCTAATTCACAACTCCTCCAACACGAACATTATTGTTTTTGCACTTTTTGGCTTCTTATTAAATAACTTTTGTAACCTATTTTCATGGGCTTTCCTCTTTGTGATGTTAAGTTCCTGTTATGCGCTGTTATACAGTATATGCCTTGAGCTCTTATTTTGAAGGCGCTAAGAGCAAAAGTGATGACACGGAGTGGAGCGGAAGTTTTTGAAAGAAGGTAAATAAACTGGAGCCTCCGTGTTTGTTATTTTGTAGTTTCATACAGTATAGGCGACATTTATAAACCCTCGGTTACACTTTTTTAAATAGATTCAATCTTGCACGTGGAAAGTTTAAGTGAGGGCTTTAGTTGCGGCGCATGGACTTAATTTATAAGTAAAGGTAAGACCATAATAACGTTTTTTTTATTAAATATGCTTTTTTTGTGTGCTACAGTTTGTATGTGTAAAGTTAAAATTAAGTTAAAGTACCAATGATTGTCACACACACACTAGGTGTAATGAAATTTGTCGTCTGCATTTGACCCATCCCCTTGTTCACCCCCTGGGAGGTGAGGGGAGCAGTGGGCAGTAGCGGCACCACGCCCGGGAATCATTTTTGGTGATTTAACCCCCAATTCCAAGCCTTGATGCTGTGTGCCAAGCAGGGAAGAATGCTGGTATGAGCTTTTAAACATAACCCGTTAACTGCTGCCAATCAAATGGTGAATAAGATACTCTTTAGGGTTCATATGTTTGTAAATCTGACTGTGATGAAGTCAGTGCCTCACCAGCCATCAACCTCACCGCACGTCACTGTATCCTACATAGGTGTAACAGGAGTGTTCTGCTATTCACAAGGTGTCTACATGTTGTGCAGATCATATAATGCACACAAAAAGGAAGCATATGGGTACACACTTTATACGTTCCAGTAGAGTTTGGTGGAGAGGAATTCTAAACATCCATATGTGTGGACGCTGCAGGAGAGCCCGGCACGGCCAAATAGGGTCAGAAAGGCACAAGGTGTGTGCAGTACGTTGAGCGTTTTTCACACGGCCGAGGACCTTATGGTCCCGCTAAGTGGTCTGAGGTGTGTTCCCGCAAAGGAGCCGTGCAAATGGTGAGATCATGCCTCTTAGCGTCTTATCAGAGGCAGCTGCAAAAACACAAACATACAGAGCGATGCTGAAGGGGAACATGTTTGCCTTAAATAGTCATGCCCTGCTCACCGCTGAAGACAACACACACATTTAATATCGCTTTAGACACGTTCGCTGCCAAATGATCACTCACACATATTCACATGCGTCATCAAAAGTGACACTTGAGGAGAAAAAAGCATGCGCAACAAATATAGATTGTTGTGGTAATGGTGTATTTTATTTGGAGCATCACTTCAACATGTCTGAAAAGGAGTATATATATATATATATATATATATATATATATATATATATATATATAGAGAGAGAGAGAGAGAGAGAGAGAGAGAGAGAGAGAGAGAGAGAGAGAGAGAGAGAGAGAAAGAGAGAAAGAGAGAAAGAGAGAGAGAGAGAGAGAGAGAGAGAGAGAGAGAGAGAGAAGAGAGAGAGAGAGAAGATATTGTAAAACGGGTCCAATACAGTTTAGAGCAAACTACAGCCCGCCGGCCCACCCGAAGTCCCAAGTTAAAAAAAAAAATATATATATATATTTATATATATATATATATTCATATTCCGAGCGCGATAATGTCACATTATCGATGGGAAAATGCATTTTTAGACTATATGATTTGCCTGAGTGGCTAGGGGACACCGAGAGTAACAAGCGGTAGAAAATGGATTAGAAAGGACAGATTTTAAAAAAAAATTATATATATATATATAAATAAATATATATATATATAAATATATATATATATATATATATATAAAATTTAAATCTGTCCTTTCTAATCCATTTTCTACTACTACTACTACAGATTTAAAAAAAAAAAAAAATATATATATATATATATATATATATATATATATATATATATATATATATATATATATATATATATATATATATATATATATTAGAGATGCGCGGATAGGCAATTATTTCATCCGCAACTGCATCAGAAAGTCGTCAACCATCCGCCATCCACCCGATGTAACATTTGATCAGAACCGCATCCGCCCGCACTCGCCCGTTGTTATATATCTAATATAGACGATGCAAGGCATTAGTGAGGTTATAAAGCTTTTGCCTGTTAAAGAAAGGAGACTGATCCAATGCAGTGCAAACATTCGCGTGCCACGCTGTCACGACCCAGACGCACACCAGTGCGCAATCATATGGGAGCCGCGCTGAGCGCACCTCCAAGCGCGTCTCGCTGCCGGCGACGGCCGCGTATGGGCCCGACGCTCCAGCGCCATCCATTTTCAGGGCTAGTTGATTCGGCAGGTGGGTTGTTACACACTCCTTAGCGGGTTCCGACTTCCATGGCCACCGTCCAGCTGCTGTCTATATCAACCAGGGTGAGCCCCACCCCTTTCGTGAGCCCACTGCGCGCGGAGTGACTCCTGTTACGCGCCCCCGGCAATGGGGGTGGCGGGCAGGTAAGCTGCGCGGGCGGAGCGCGCGGAGTGACCCCTGTTACGTACGAGCCCCCGGCCACGGGGGTGGCGGGCAGGTAAGCTGCTTACCTGCTGCGCGTGACGCCGGCCGCGGCGAAGGCGGACGAGGCGGGGTGTCGGTGCGGTGGGCGCGGTGGTGACCCTGGACGTGCGTCGGGCCCTTCTCGCGGATCGCCTCAGCTACGGCTCCCGGTGGGGCCCTCTCGGGGGAAGGGGCCTCGGTCCCGGACCCCGGCGAGGCGTCCCTTCTCCGCTCCGTAAAAGTGTCCATCTCTTTTTTTTTTTCTTCTTCTGTTGTGGCATATGCTGCAGGTGCCTGCTCGTTTTTCGTATGTGGGTAACAACATTTAACTATGTATATATATTTCCCAATTGGTTTAACTGCCACCCGCCTGAATCTATTTAAAATCTAATTTTTTTTTATTTCAACCACCCGACCCGACCCGTGAAAAAAATCTAATTTTTTTTAATTTCATCCGCCCGATCCGCGTATAATCCGCGGACTCCGCGGTTGTGCCCGCAAACCGCGCATCTCTAATATATACATATATTTTTTTAAATCTGTCCTTTCTAATCCATTTTCTACCGCTTGTTACTCTCGGTGTCCCTTAGCCGCTCAGGCAAATCATATTGTCTAAAAATGCATTTTCCCATCGATAACGTGACATCATCGCGCTCAGAAAATATATATATATATATATATATATATATATATATATATATATATATATATATATATATATATAAATTAAAACATTTGGGCTGTATATATATATACGGCCCAAATTTTTTTAACCCATAGCGACCCCCGAGTTAAACATTTCGGTGACCCCTGCTCTAGGCTATCTATTAGGGGTGCACCAAAAATCAATTCAAATCCGAATCCCAATTTTAAATTGTGAATTTTCAAAAATCGATAATTTTTCTCAATTGTCTCTACCAAAAAATGTCCAAGTGAAGCATTTGAAGTATCTTTACCCGCCAGCGTACAAAATCCGGCCCGCGGAAAGTCCTAAGTTAAAAAAAACCCCAAAAATCTAAAACAATTAAAAAAAAATGTTTTTATTATTATTAAAATCCATTTTCTAGTGCTTGTTACTCTCGGGGTCTCCTAGCCGCTCAGGCAAATCATAGTCAAAAAGTTTACAGCAAACAATTTATTGATCATTTTAGGATGATGATATTTACATCTATAACAAAAGACACAGTGTGAACATACAAACATAATTTCATCAAATTTGAACAGCATTATGGTCATATATACATAATATTGATCATTCTGGTCACACTCGTTATGTGAAACATTCAAAATGTCGGTCAATATATATAAAATGTTAATCTTAAAACAACTCACGATTCAGAATTTTCCATTCAGAATCCATTCTCGATTCAAACCAATTCTCTAATTATAATATTTTGTATAAAATGTATAATGAAGTCTTTTTAAAACAGGTTGTAGGTTAAAGTTAAAGTTAAAGTACCAATGATTGTCACACACACACTAGGTGTGGCGAAATTATTCTCTGCATTTGACCCATCACCCTTGATCACCCCCTGGGAGGTGAGGGGAGCAGTGGGCAGCAGCGGTGGCCGCGCCCGGGAATCATTTTTTGGTGATTTAACCCCCAATTCCAACCCTTGATACTGAGTGCCAAGCAGGGAGGTAATGGGTCCCATTTTTATAGTCTTTGGTATGACTCGGCCGGGGTTTGAACCCACAACCTACCGATCTCAGGGCGGACACTCTAACCACTAGGCCACTGAGTAGGTCAAAGCTTCTATTGGCTGCTGACACATGATGAACACATACAGCGTGTGAAGATGGCTTAAACATTTAATTTTCAAAATTGTACCTCTAAAACACTTTAAATCAATTTTCTAAAATCATGCATTGGGAAATATGATTTTATTCGGAATAATTACTTATTCTTTTTTTTTCCGGCACTCCTACGATATATTATATTATATTATAATATTATAATATAAAAATTAAAAGTATAATAATAATAATAACTAAAATCGAGTCTTGAAAATTAGAAATCGATTCAAAATCCGAATCGTGATTCAAATGTGAATTTTGTATATATTTATTCTCAATATCTTTGCTTTATTCCCCTTTAATCTTATTACCCAACTTGTGTAATTTATTTTTTTCCATTTCCAATTAACAATTTGCTCCTGTTTTATTAATTTAAGAACTTTAATTTAATTTGTATTATGTATTTAACTTCCTTTTCCTGTTCCACACTATTTTTTTCCCCACTACCTTCCTCTGTTTTCACACAGAAAGTGAACCGAAGGTTCATCTAAATGGCAACATCTAGCAAACAATACATGTGAAAGTCATGGCGTGAAATTAATTATAAGTAGTAGACGTGGTCAAGGGGTGGGATTAAATAAGAGCCGCTTCGTGCCACTCCTTTTCGGACATGTTAAATTGTGCAAATGTAACCACATTAAGCATGTGTGCAACAAATAAAGCATAGCACTTAAATGAAGAAAAATGGCTCACATAATATTGATGCTAAAAGCCAAACTGTTATTACTAGTATTATTTATTATGTAGTAGCTTGTAACATTTTTTCCCCCTGAAGCCTTTATTTTTTTTTTCTTGCTCAAAATGATTCCTCTAATCTGAATTTGTGTATACAGTATATAATATCCAGCGGGCCAGACAGTTACTGTGTCATCATTCTGTGATGGATGGGACAAACTGCCGTTGATTTAACTGCAAAGTTGTATTTCCAGCGCACCTATTTGTAAGAAAATGCAAAAGAAAGTGGACACGTTTTTAATGAAACCCGCAGATGAATAAACATGATATTTACTTTACACAAATATATCATTATCATCGATTCTCACACGTAAAACGCTATCCATCCGCTTTAATGCATTCCTCCTCTCACTCGTTATTATCTGACACAAACACTCCTTGGGAGAAGAAGAAGAATAAACACGACTTTAGCTCTTCACCTTCCACTGGGGATTCCCATTTTCATGGCATTTGGTATTCAAATATTCACGCTTTGATAGTTCCAAAGTGCAGGTAGGGTTTTGTTTATCTGCACCGGCTCGAGGCGCTACCTCGGTATCCGCGGAGAGTCTACTAAGCATATGCAAAATATGATCAAATAGCATCGTTAGCGCTATTTACAATAGCAGTGCGCCTTTAATGGTGTTCTTTTCATAATAGGCACCTGTTAAACACTATTATTAGATTTGTTATTCGACGCTTGTTTGGGCCTCTTATGTCTTTTTTGGTGTGTGCTTCAAGCGCAGTAAGAAATTACATTCCCAGCATGCGATCACAGTGCCAAGTCAGGAGCGTTCACAAGCACTAATGAAATCAATCGAAGAGAAACTATTGCTTCCAGCATGCGTTTCTTCCTTATTTCTTTGTGCTTTAATCTGAGTGTTCTGCATTTTCCCACTTGGTACTCAGTGGCGGGCCTTCAGTGATGTCCGACTCCGATGATTACCTCTCAAAATACCATAATTCATGTCCCCGCATGACCATTGCTGGAGAAATACTACACAGAAACTGTCAGGTTCAAACACTGATGACATCTACACTCTTAGAAATAAAAGTGCTAAGTAGAACCATATAAGGTTCTTTGGCTCGTCCTCATAGGAGAACCCTTTTTGGCTCCAGGTAGAACCTTTTTATAAAGGTTCCACCTGGAACCCTTTTGGAGGGTTCTACCTAGAACTGTGTGTGTAAGGTTCCAACCAGAACCCCCCATGAGAGGTTCTACAAAGAACCCACACAGGGAGTTCCACTAAGAACCATTTCATGTTTCAAGGGTTTCATCTAGAACCCACACAGGGAGTTCCACTAAGAACCCTTTTGTATTTCAAGACTTCCATCTAGAACCCACGCAGGGAGTTCCACTAAGAACCCTTTCGTATTTCAAGGGTTTCATCTAGAACCCAAACAGGGAGTTCCACTAAGAACCCTTTCGTTTGTCAAGGGTTTCATCTAGAACCCATGCAGGGAGTTCCACTAAGAACCCTTTCATGTTTCAAGGGTTTCATCTAGAACCCACACAGGGAGTTCCACTAAGAACCCTTTCGTATTTCAAGGGTTTCATCTTGAACCCACACAGGGAGTTCCACTAAGAACCCTTTTGTATTTCAAGACTTTCATCTAGAACCCACGCAGGGAGTTCCACTAAGAACCCTTTCGTTTGTCAAGGGTTTAATCTAGAACCCAAACAGGGAGTTCCACTAAGAACCCTTTCGTATTTCAAGGGTTTCATCTAGAACCCAAACAGGGAGTTCCACTAAGAACCCTTTCGTTTGTCAAGGGTTTCATCTAGAACCCATGCAGGGAGTTCCACTAAGAACCCTTTCATGTTTCAAGGGTTTCATCTAGAACCCACACAGGGAGTTCCACTAAGAACCCTTTCGTATTTCAAGGGTTTCATCTAGAACCCACACAGGGAGTTCCACTAAGAACCCTTTCGTATTTCAAGGGTTTCATCTAGAACCCAAACAGGGAGTTCCACTAAGAACCCTTTCGTTTGTCAAGGGTTTCATCTAGAACCCATGCAGGGAGTTCCACTAAGAACCCTTTCATGTTTCAAGGGTTTCATCTAGAACCCACACAGGGAGTTCCACTAAGAACCCTTTCGTATTTCAAGGGTTTCATCTTGAACCCACACAGGGAGTTCCACTAAGAACCCTTTCATGTTTCAAGGGTTTCATCTAGAACCCACACAGGGAGTTCCACTAAAAACCCTTTTGTATTTCAAGGGTTTCATCTTGAACCCACACAGGGAGTTCCACTAAGAACCCTTTTGTATTTCAAGACTTTCATCTAGAACCCACGCAGGGAGTTCCACTAAGAACCCTTTCGTTTGTCAAGGGTTTCATCTAGAACCCACACAGGGAGTTCCACTAAGAACCCTTTCGTTTGTCAAGGGTTTCATCTAGAACCCATGCAGGGAGTTCCACTAAGAACTCTTTCATGTTTCAAGGGTTTCATCTAAAACCCACACAGGGAGTTCCACTAAGAACCCTTTCGTATTTCAAGGGTTTCATCTTGAACCCAAACAGGGAGTTCCACTAAGAACCCTTTCGTTTGTCAAGGGTTTCATCTAGAACCCATGCAGGGAGTTCCACTAAGAACCCTTTCGTATTTCAAGGGTTTCATCTAGAACCCACATAGGGAGTTCCACTAAGAACCCTTTCGTATTTCAAGGGTTTCATCTTGAACCCAAACAGGGAGTTCCACTAAGGACCCTTTTGTATTTCAAGACTTTCATCTAGAACCCACGCAGGGAGTTCCACTAAGAACCCTTTCGTATTTCAAGGGTTTCATCTAGAACCCACACAGGGAGTTCCACTAAGAACCCTTTCGTTTGTCAAGGGTTTCATCTAGAACCCATGCAGGGAGTTCCACTAAGAACCCTTTCATGTTTAAAGGGTTTCATCTAGAACCCACACATGGAGTTCCACTAAGAACCCATTCGTATTTCAAGGGTTTCATCTTGAACCCACACAGGGAGTTCCACTAAGAACCCTTTTGTATTTCGAGACTTTCATCTAGAACCCACGCAGGGAGTTCCACTAGGAACCCTTTCGTTTGTCAAGGGTTTAATCTAGAACCCAAACAGGGAGTTCCACTAAGAACCCTTTCGTATTTCAAGGGTTTCATCTAGAACCCAAACAGGGAGTTCCACTAAGAACCCTTTCGTTTGTCAAGGGTTTCATCTAGAACCCATGCAGGGAGTTCCACTAAGAACCCTTTCATGTTTCAAGGGTTCCATCTAGAACCCACACAGGGAGTTCCACTAAGAACCCTTTCGTATTTCAAGGGTTTCATCTTGAACCCACACAGGGAGTTCCACTAAGAACCCTTTCATGTTTCAAGGGTTTCATCTAGAACCCACACAGGGAGTTCCACTAAGAACCCTTTCGTATTTCAAGGGTTTCATCTAGAACCCACACAGGGAGTTCCACTAAGAACCCTTTCGTATTTCAAGGGTTTCATCTAGAACCCAAACAGGGAGTTCCACTAAGAACCCTTTCGTTTGTCAAGGGTTTCATCTAGAACCCATGCAGGGAGTTCCATTAAGAACCCTTTCATGTTTCAAGGGTTTCATCTAGAACCCACACAGGGAGTTCCACTAAGAACCCTTTTGTATTTCAAGGGTTTCATCTTGAACCCACACAGGGAGTTCCACTAAGAACCCTTTTGTATTTCAAGACTTTCATCTAGAACCCACGCAGGGAGTTCCACTAAGAACCCTTTTGTTTTTCAAGGGTTTCATCTAGAACCCACACAGGGAGTTCCACTAAGAACCCTTTCGTTTGTCAAGGGTTTCATCTAGAACCCATGCAGGGAGTTCCACTAAGAACCCTTTCATGTTTCAAGGGTTTCATCTAAAACCCACACAGGGAGTTCCACTAAGAACCCTTTCGTATTTCAAGGGTTTCATCTTGAACCCACACAGGGAGTTCCACTAAGAACCCTTTCGTTTGTCAAGGGTTTAATCTAGAACCCAAACAGGGAGTTCCACTAAGAACCCTTTCGTATTTCAAGGGTTTCATCTAGAACCCAAACAGGGAGTTCCACTAAGAACCCTTTTGTTTGTCAAAGGTTTCATCTAGAACCCACACAGGGAGTTCCACTAAGAACCCTTTTGTTTGTCAAGGGTTTCATCTAGAACCCATGCAGGGAGTTCCACTAAGAACCCTTTCATGTTTCAAGGGTTTCATCTAGAACCCACACAGGGAGTTCCACTAAGAACCCTTTCGTATTTCAAGGGTTTCATCTTGAACCCACACAGGGAGTTCCACTAAGAACCCTTTTGTATTTCAAGACTTTCATCTAGAACCCACGCAGGGAGTTCCACTAAGAACCCTTTCGTATTTCAAGGGTTTCATCTTGAACCCACACAGGGAGTTCCACTAAGAACCCTTTTGTATTTCAAGACTTTCATCTAGAACCCACGCAGGGAGTTCCACTAAGAACCCTTTTGTATTTCAAGACTTTCATCTAGAACCCACGCAGGGAGTTCCACTAAGAACCCTTTCGTATTTCAAGGGTTTCATCTAGAACCCAAACAGGGAGTTCCACTAAGAACCCTTTCGTTTGTCAAGGGTTTCATCTAGAACCCATTCAGGGAGTTCCACTAAGAACCCTTTCATGTTTCAAGGGTTTCATCTAGAACCCACACAGGGAGTTCCACTAAGAACCCTTTCGTATTTCAAGGGTTTCATCTAGAACCCACACAGGGAGTTCCACTAAGAACCCTTTTTTATTTCAAGACTTTCATCTAGAACCCACGCAGGGAGTTCCACTAAGAACCCTTTCATATTTCAAGGGTTTCATCTAGAACCCAAACAGGGAGTTCCACTAAGAACCCTTTCGTTTGTCAAGGGTTTCATCTAGAACCCATGCAGGGAGTTCCACTAAGAACCCTTTCATGTTTCAAGGGTTTCATCTAGAACCCACACAGGGAGTTCCACTAAGAACCCTTTTGTATTTCAAGGGTTTCATCTTGAACCCACACAGGGAGTTCCACTAAGAACCCTTTTTTATTTCAAGACTTTCATCTAGAACCCACGCAGGGAGTTCCACTAAGAACCCTTTCGTATTTCAAGGGTTTCATCTAGAACCCAAACAGGGAGTTCCACTAAGAACCCTTTCGTTTGTCAAGGGTTTCATCTAGAACCCATGCAGGGAGTTCCACTAAGAACCCTTTCATGTTTCAAGGGTTTCATCTAGAACCCACACAGGGAGTTCCACTAAGAACCCTTTCGTATTTCAAGGGTTTCATCTTGAACCCACACAGGGAGTTCCACTAAGAACCCTTTTGTATTTCAAGACTTTCATCTAGAACCCACGCAGGGAGTTCCACTAAGAACCCTTTCGTATTTGAAGGTTTTCATCTAGAACCCACACAGGGAGTTCCACTAAGAACCCTTTTGTTTGTCAAGGGTTTCATCTAGAACCCATGCAGGGAGTTCCACTAAGAACCCTTTCATGTTTCAAGGGTTTCATCTAGACCTGACACAGGGGGTTCTAAAAACATCCCTTTTCAAAGGTTTTCACCGATAACCGTCTTGTCTTCTGAGGGTTCTATAAAGAACCATATTGTATTCTACAGATCAGTTTAGTTCATATTATATTGTGGTCATTTATCATGTTGACATTGAACAAACATTCAAAACATTTTAATGAGAAAAACATTTATTTAAAGATAGGCACCATTATTGGCAAATGTTATCAGGAAGTATGTCCCTGGTGACACAGGATCTTACCCATGCTTTCAACAATCCCTGAAGAACTCTTTCTTCCAAAACGGTTCTCTGGATCAAAATAGTTCTTACTGGAACCCTTAGTGTTAGTGAGAACCTTTTTAAAACCAATTATTCAGAAAAGGGGTTTTAAAGGGTTCTCTGGATCAAAATGGTTCTTACTAGAACCATTAGCATTACCAAGAACCCTTGAAAAACCCTTTCTTTGGGAAATGGTTTTTCAGAAGCAAATGGTTCCAGTTAGAACCTCAGCCCTTGTAGAAGAACCCTTTTAGAACCCTTATTTCTAAGAGTGTATTAAACAAGACCAGAAGCAAAGAATCAAACAGAGACAGAATTCAATTTGGCTCAATTGAGGAGAAACTGTACTCTCTGTAAAGTCTTCCACCACGCTCTGATGAAAAAAGGTTTACGTCTCCTCCTTTATTTGGATATTCAATGTTTACACAACAACATCTGTTTCTACAGGAATGGGGGGGTATGTAAACAGCTCTTATTTTTGGTCACATTGAAAACAGAAAAAAAAAAGATGCCTCGGGCTTGGGCTGGTCCTGGATCTAGCTTGAGCAGGTCTTGGATGACAATAGATAACCCCTCCCGTCTCCTCCCATCATACACAATGGAATTTTCCAAGCCTTTGCTTGGTGCAACAAAGACAGCCTCTTGTCTGTTCATTGGTAACTCAAAACGGAAAGTTTTTTTTTATAATTTACATACAATTTTTCTGACAGAAACACAACTAAGCAAAATTATCTGCCAATAGAACAAGAAAATTCGGCTTGTCAAGACTTTGCAAAACAAGTAAAATTAGATAACTTCAATGAACCCAAAAAATACCTTAAAATAAGTATATTCTTACTAATACCAAAAAATTTACCTTTTTGCTCAATATGTTGAAAAATAATCTTAAATTCAGTAAATGCTAGTGCCATTATCTTGACATCATGATATGCGCTCGGCATCATGATTTTTTTTTTCATGCTTGAAAAAAGAAATTACTACTTTAAAAAAGTAGTTTTATACTTGTGAGTGTTGATGACACAGCTTTGCAACAGTTGATATTCTAGTTTCAAGCATGTTTTACTCAATATAGGTCATCAAATCTCAGCAACAAGCTGTAATATCTTACTGAGATCATTTAGGACCAAAACACTTAAAACAAGTAAAACACTCTAACATAAAATCTACTTAGTGAGAAGAATTATCTTATCAGACAGAAAATAAGCAAATATCACCCTTATTTGAGATTTCAGTTTTTGCAGTACACAAAGCGCTGTACAAAACATAGGTGAAGTAAAACAACAATTCAATGTAAAACAACAAAGGCGACATCCTAAAAAGGATGCAAAGTGGATTAAAAATGATAGTTAAAAAGTGCATTAACTAAAAGCTTTACTAAAAAGAGAATTTCTCATATGTTTCTGAAAAGTTTCAACACAGTCAAGATCACGGAGGCACTGGTGCAAGTTGTTCCAGAGTCTGGAATGCCAGGTCTCCACGGGTTTTAAAACAAGTTTTTAGGGATCTTTAGAAGACCCTGGCCTGAAGATCGAAGGCTGTGCATCGTTATGTTAGCTGCATGCTATCATTGCAATCATATTTTAACAGCAACATCGTGCTAGGTTAGCATATTTGCTGAAGACAAACTAATTGATGAAACATGTCTAAATGCACTGCAAAAACTGAAATCTAAGTAAGATTAAATATCTCAAATAAGGGTGATATTTGCTTATTTTCTGTCTGATAAGATAATTCTTCTCACTAAGCAGATTTTATGTTAGAGTGTTTTACTTGTTTTAAGGGTTTTGGTCCTAAATTATTTCAGTATTTAATGTTTATTTAATTTAATGTCCAAAATAAGAATAATAAACACAAACCAGACACCAGAAACAGCCAAACTGCAAACAGGAACCAGCAAACAGAAAAACCGGAAACAGCTAACGGCTAACAGGATATACTGTAACTAACAGGAAAACAAGAAACAAGGAGTTGGGAGGCAGCCAACTGCAAATAGCTATCAGGAACCAGCAAACAGGAACAGCAACAATGACAACGACAATACTCCAGCACTGACTGGAGGGCAAAGCAGGTTTAAATAGCAGCCGGCTGATTGACACCAGGTGTGGCCAGGTGCCAATCAGCCGCAGCTGAGGGGAAACAGCGCTCAGGGAGAAAAGCAGGAAACAACCAATATAAGAGCGCTGACAGGAGATAAAGACAAACAGAGGAAAAACCAAAACATAACTAAACTGTTAGTGACAAACCTGACAAAAACATGCTTGGAACTAGAATATCAACTGTTGCAACTCACAAGTATAAAACTACTTTTTTAAAGTAATCATTTCTTATTTCAAGCATGGAAAAAAAAAATCATGACTTTGACACAATTTTGTCTCATAATTAAAACAGATGACAGCCAAATGGACTTTGCTGTTTTATTTTCAATGAAACAATAGAAAATACGCACTCATAAAGTAGCACAGTTTTTATTAGTGAGAATATACTTATTTTAAGGTATTTTTGGGTTCATTGAGGTTAGCTAATTTTACTTGTTTTGGAAAGTCTTGACAAGCCAAATTTTATTGTTCTATTGGCAGATAATTTTGCTTAGTTCAAATAAAATACCCCTTATTTTTGTATTTTTTTTTCTTGTTTTTGAACACTGACTTTTTGCAGTGTATACACTGTAAAAACTGAAATCTAAGTAAGATTAAATATCTCAAATAAGGGAGATATTTGCTTATTTTCTGTCTGATAAGATAATTCTTCTCACTAAGCAGATTTTATGTTAGAGTGTTTTACTTGTTTTAAGGGTTTTGGTCCTAAATGATCTCAGTAAGATATTACAGCTTGTTGCTGAGATTTGATGACCTATATTGAGTAAAACATGCTTGAAACTAGAATATCAACTGTTGCAAAGCTGTGTCATCAACACTCACAAGTATAAAACTACTTTTTTAAAGTAATAATTTCTTACTTCATGCATGAAAAAAAAATCATGATGCCGAGCGCATATCATTACGTCAAGATAATGGCACTAGCATTTACTTAATTTTAGAATATTTTTCAACATATTGAGCAAAAAGGTAAAAAAAAATTCTACCCAGAAAAGTGCACTTGTTATTAGTGAGAATATACTTATTTTAAGGTATTTTTGGGTTCATTGAGGTTAGCTAATTTTACTTGTTTTGGAAAGTCTTGACAAGCCGAATTTTCTTGTTCTATTGGCAGATAATGTTGCTTAATTTAAAAAAAATACCCCTCATTTTTGTATTTTTTTTTTTCTTGTTTTTAAATATTGACTTTTTGCAATGTGGTAGTTGGCAGAGCTCCAGGTTTTATTTTAAGATGTGTAGTGAAGCCGGGTTCTTTTTAAGTGTTTTCTAATTTTTACAACACTTTTCCTCTATCAAGCCCTGCACTGCAAAAAGTCAGTGTTCAAAAACAAGACAAAAAAATACAAAAATTAGGGGTATTTTATTTGAACTAAGCAAAATTATCTGCCAATAGAACAAGAAAATTCGGCTTGTCAAGACTTTCAAAAACAAGTAAAATCAGCTAACCTCAATGAACCCAAAAATACCTTAAAATAAGTATATTCTCACTAATAACAAGATGAGACCTTTTTGCTCAATATATTGGAAAATATTCTTAAATGAAGTAAATGCTAGTGCCATTATCTTGACATAATAATATGCGCTCGGCATTACATTTCTTGAAACCAGCAAACGTATACTAAAAACTAATTTATTGTTCTTAATGGAAAGGCAACAAGGCAACCGCTTGTTACTCTCCGGGTCTCCTAGCCGCTCAGGCAAATCATATGGTCTAAAAATGCATTCTTCCATGGATAACATGACATCATCGCGCCAAGTGCGTGCTCTTTCAGTCAATTAGTGCGCATATATACAGCCCGGCCCTCGGCCAAATTTTTTTTATTGTAATTTTGAAGAATTTATCTGAATGTGCATGAACTATTTCTGTTCAAAATTGTTAGAAATGTCACATGTTAAATGTTTAAATATTAACTGTCAGTTTACTGTACTGTGCCAACTGTACTACTATATGAGTACGTGTTTTCTATTGTTTCATTGAAAATAAAACAGCAAAGTCTGTTTTAATTATGAGACACAATTGGGTCATGATTTTTTTTTTTCATGCTTGAAATAAGAAATGATTACTTTAAGAAAGTAGTTTTATACTTGTGAGTGTTGATGACACAGCTTTGCAACAGTTGATATTCTAGTTTCAAGCATGTTTTACTCAATATAGGTCATCAAATCTCAGCTACAAGATGTAATATCTTACTGAGATCATTTAGGACCAAAACCCTTAAAGGGGAACATTATCACCAGACCTATGTAAGCGTCAATATATACCTTGATGTTGCAGAAAAAAGACCATATTTTTTTTAACCGATTTCCGAACTCTAAATGGGTGAATTTTGGCGAATTAAACGCCTTTCTAATATTCGCTCTTGGAGCGATGACGTCACATCGGGAAGCTATCCGCCATTTTCTCAAACACCGAGTCAAATCAGCTCTGTTATTTTCCGTGTTTTCGACTGTTTTCCGTACCTCGGAGACATCATGCCTCGTCGGTGTGTTGTCGGAGGGTGTAACAACACGAACAGGGACGGATTCAAGTTGCACCAGTGGCCCAAAGATGCGAAAGTGGCAAGAAATTGGACGTTTGTTCCGCACACTTTACCGACGAAAGCTATGCTACGACAGAGATGGCAAGAATGTGTGGATATCCTGCGACACTCAAAGCAGATGCATTTCCAACGATAAAGTCAAAGAAATCTGCCGCCAGACCCCCATTGAATCTGCCGGAGTGTGTGAGCAATTCAGGGACAAAGGACCTCGGTAGCACGGCAAGCAATGGCGGCAGTTTGTTCCCGCAGACGAGCGAGCTAAACCCCCTGGATGTCTTGGCTCACACCGTCCCTTATGCCACCGAAGATGATCAAGAGAAGAATATCGACCCTAGCTTCCCTGGCCTGCTGACATCAACTCCAAAACTGGACAGATCAGCTTTCAGGAAAAGAGAGCGGATGAGGGTATGTCTACAGAATATATTAATTGATGAAAATTGGGCTGTCTGCACTCTCAAAGTGCATGTTGTTGCCAAATGTATTTCATATGCTGTAAACCTAGTTCATAGTTGTTAGTTTCCTTTAATGCCAAACAAACACATACCAATCGTTGGTTAGAAAGCGATCGCCGAATTCGTCCTCGCTTTCTCCCGTGTCGCTGGCTGTCGTGTCGTTTTCGTCGGTTTTGCTTGCATACGGTTCAAACCGATATGGCTCAATAGCTTCAGTTTCTTCTTCAATTTCGTTTTTGCTACCTGCCTCCACACTACAACCATCCGTTTCAATACATGCGTAATCTGTTGAATCGCTTAAGCCGCTGAAATCCGAGTCTGAATCCGAGCTAATGTCGCTATAGCTTGCTGTTCTTTCCGCCATGTTTGTTTGTGTTGGCATCACTATGTGACGTCACAGGAAAATGGACGGGTGTATATAACGATGGTTAAAATCAGGCACTTTGAAGCTTTTTTTAGGGATATTGCGTGATGGGTAAAATTCTGAAAAAAACTTCGAAAAATATAATAAGCCACTGGGAACTGATTTTTAATGTTTTTAACAATTCTGAAATTGTGATAATGTTCCCCTTTAAAACAAGTAAAACACTCTAACATAAAATCTGTTAAGTGAGAAGAATTATCTTATCATACAGAAAATAAGCAAATATCACCCTTATTTGAGATATTCAATCTTACAAGATTACAGTTTCTGCAGTGTACTTTTAGGTCTTGTTGAGGGACATGACTGGAAACCGAACTGCAGAGTTATTTTAAACGACATGAAGTTCTATCTGTGCCACGTCTACAGACAAGGACTCGTCGGTTTTAAATTAGGTCCAGTCCCACCTTACATGGCGGAGAGCTTTCCTGCAAGCCGTTGGTGTCCAACCGTGACAGCAAAAAAGCCAGAGAAGATAGACCACAGCACCCGGTCCTCGTCATAGTCAATTAGCTATCGTCCAGACTTTGAGGGCTTCCTCCAAAGCAATTAATAAGAGCAGCATGTAAAAGTGAGCGCCTCCATTGTGACACCGGCCTGCTGTCTCCATGCAGCCTTCATTGATCCTGACATGGACGGCCCTATGTGCTATATGTACTAGATTTATTATAGCCAGCAGAGAGAGGTGACACACACACAAGCCATCAGCCGGATTCACACCTGGCCCCCGTTAAGGAAGAAGATAGGAGGCAGTGTATTATGGGATGGCGACATGATGAAGACACATGGTACCTTAAATCGTTTGTCACTCTCACTGGAGACTACCATTGACTTGATTTGTACATGTACTTCCTGTCATAAGTCTTAACTTCCTAGTTTGGGAAAAAAATATATGTAATATTTTAGCATTCTAAACTGTCATGCAATTGTAAAAATAACAAAACAAAATTTAAAATTAATCAACTCGTTGTCACGGCGGGGTTGCAGCCTACTGCACGGTTCGTTCTCCCGGGATGCAAACGGACGACTCCGGACAGGACTTGCAGGTAGGAACATGATTTAATCTTGCAAAGAACCAAAAAACAGAAAACAAGCAAGGAATAATGTGCTGATCGCACTCGAAACTAAGCTACCACTTAGCATGGACGAGAAGACAAGCACACGTACGTGACGAGAGCATGAAGCAAACACTCAGCATAAACTATGGCATGGAACACTCACAAAACTGTGGCATGAAACAAACAAGACTTACTAGTAGGGTTGCGTGAAGCTAACAATGACGCCAGGCCGACTGACTGGCAAAGGCAGGCTTAAATAATGCCTCTGATTAGATGCAGGTGAGCGTCCCGAACACCAGAGGCAGGTGAAAACAATAAGCAGCCATGGCAACCAAACCAAACTCAGAGGTGTCACAAACAGGAACTCAAGGAGTCCAAAAACTAACAGAAAATACAAAAACATGATCCGTATCATGACACTAGTCAACTTTTATTCATGTAGCACTTTTCATGCACAGGCACGTTGCAACACAAAAGGGCTTCACAGCAGTTTAAAAATGGGGGTGAAAAAGCAGGTCAGATAGATGAGAAGGCACAAGGCCATTATGATATTCAAAAACAAATAATAGAACGTTTGTCGTGACCTGTCACAGCATGTTTATGTTATAGTGTTCTTAGGTTTAGTGTATATATATTTTTTTGTTTACTTTCCCGTTGCTAGGAGCGCTGCGCTTTACACACCTGTGTTTGGTGATTAGGACACACACCTGGCGCCAATCCTAATTATTCCCCTTTTTATACCTGCGTCACCCTGGCTTCCTTGCGGGTCAAACGCTCGCCACTGGCGACTGTTACACGTCTGGTTACCTTCACACCAATGCCTTGCTTGTTACGTTTCTCGTCATTTAACTATGTCGAGACTTTCTAGGTTTCAACCTACGCCTCACGTGCAACTCTCTTTTGCGCGCTTTGTTTTGTATTTTCGCCTGGCTTAAGGATCAAAAGACTTTGACACATTGCTTCCTGTATTTTGATTCAAACACTGATGACATCTATTGAACAAGACAAGAAGCAAGGAACTAAACAGAGACGGAATTACATTTGGCTCAATTGAGGAGAGCGCGTACACCTGCACCCTTGTACAGTGTTCCAACGCGCTCTGACGAAAGATTGTACGCCTCCTCTTTCATTTGGACTTTCCCTGATTACGTGGCAACAGCTGTTTCTAAGGGAGGGGGGGTCGTAAACAGCCACTGCCTTTGTTACAAAACAGTTCAAAGTTCAAACACTGATAACATCTATTAAACAAGACCAGAAGCAAGGAACTAAACAGAGACAGCATTCAATTTGGCTCAATTGAGGAGAGCGCGTGCACCTGCACCCTTGTACAGTGTTCCAACACGCTCTGACGAAAGATTGTACGCCTCCTCTTTCATTTGGACTTTCCCTGAATACATGGCAACAGCTGTTTCTAAGGGAGGGG
>NC_084550.2:10857500-10960000 GCF_033978685.3 Nerophis lumbriciformis | reverse complement strand
ACTGCAAAGACAATATATTTAATATTCGAACTGAGAAACTTATATAGTTCATGTGTAAATATGCCTCCATTTCAGCTGGTCCTCAGGAAGTAGTCTTTGCCGTTAAGTTGAATGTGCCAGTCGAGTACGTTTGTTGAGCCCTAGGAAGTGTTTGTACTGTAAGTATTGCACTAAGTACACACCGTCTGTTTGATTGTAACGTGCATCTTGGTTTTAGTTTTCGTTACCAAATTTGGAGGTGTTGAAATCGCCATGTAAAATCGCTAATGCTAATCAGTAGCATGTATATGTCATATCCGTTGTAAATTAACATTGCTAGTACAAAACCCAAAACCAGTGAAGTTGGCACGTTGTGTAAATGGTAAATAAAAACAGAATACAATGATTTGCAAATCCTTTTCAACTTATATTCAATTGAATAGAAAACAAAGACAAGATATTTAATGTTCGAACTGAGAAACTTAATTTTTTTTTGCAAATAATCATTAACTTAGAATTTATTGGCAGCAACACATTGCAAAAAAGTTGTCACATGGGCATTTTTACCACTGCGTTACATGGCCTTTCCTTTTAACAATACTCAGTAAACATTTGGGAACTGAGGAGACACATTTTTTAAGCTTGATGTACAGCTAAAGTTGTTCAACAGTCTCCGTTGTGGTATTTTAGGCTTCATAATGTGCCACACAGGTATGTAGTTTGAACTGTAGTTACTGACAGTGGTTTTCTGAAGTGTTCCTGAGCCCATGTGGTGATATCCTTTACACACTGATATTAGTTTTTGACGCAGTACCGCCTGTAGGATCGAAGGTCCGTAATATCATCGCTTACGTGCAGTGATTTCTCCAGATTCTCTCAAACTTTTGATGATATTACGGACCGTAGATGGTGAAATCCCTGAATTCCTTGCAATAGCTGGTTGATAAATGTTGTCCTTAAACTGTCCGACAATTTTCTCGCGCATTTGTTCACAAAAGTGGTGACCCTCGCCCCGTCCTTGTTTGTGAACGACTGAGCATTCCATGGAAGCTGCTTTTATACCCAATCATGGCACCCACCTGTTCCCAATTAACCTGTTCACCTGTTCCAAATAAGTGTTTGATGAGCATTCCTCAACATTCTCAGTCTTTTTTGCCACTTGTGCCAGCTTTTTTTGAAACATTTTGCGGGCATCAACATCCAAATGAGGTAATATTTGCAAAAAAATGACAACGTTTTCCAGTTTGAACGTTAAGTATCTTGTCTTTGCAGTCTATTCAATTGAATATAAGTTGAAAAGGATTTGCAAATCATTGTATTCTGTTTTTATTTACGATTTAAACATCGTGCCAACTTCAATGGTTCGGGGTTTTGTACTTTTTTACTTTAATTGAATATATTTACTGTGTTACATTGAGTTTCATTCCGATCCCTACATGTGTATATATATATCATCATTAATGCTTTTTTTCCAATTATGGATCGATATATTTGAAATTTTGCAATATTGATTCACAATGCACAATATTATTTACCACCCACATCCATCCATCAATTTTCTACTGTTTGTCCCTTTCGGGGTCACGGGAGGGGCTGGAGGCTATTAAAGGCGGGGCGCACCCTGGACAAGTCGACACCTCATGGCATACTTGCCAACCTTGAGACCTCCGATTTCGGGGGGTGGGGGGCGTGGTCGGGTTGGGGCGGGGGCGTGGTTGGGGGCGTGTCTAAGAGGGGAGGAGTATATTTACAGCTAGTATTCACCAAGTCAAGTATTTCATATATATATACAGTACATATATATATATATATATATATATATATATATATATATATATATATATATATATATATATATATATATATATATATATATATATATTAGAGATGCGCGGTTTGCGGGCACAACCGCGGAGTCCGCGGATTATCCGCGGATTGGGCGGATGAAATTTTAAAAAATTAGATTTTATCGGCGGGTCGGGTCGGGTCGGGTCGGGCGGTAGAAATAAAAAAAATTAGATTTTAAATAGATTCAGGCGGGTGGCAGTTAAACCAATTCGGAAATATATATACATAGTTAAATGTTGTTACCCACATACAAAAAACGAGCAGGCACCTGCAGCATATGCCACAACAGAAGAAAAAAAAAAAAGAGATGGACACTTTTACGGAGCGGAGAAGGCCCCCGACGCCTCGCCGGGGTCCGGGACCGAGGCCCCTTCCCCCGAGAGGGCCCCACCGGGAGCCGTAGCTGAGGCGATCCGCGAGAAGGGCCCGACGCACGTCCAGGGTCACCACCGCGCCCACCGCACCGACACCCCGCCTCGTCCGCCTTCGCCGCGGCCGGCGTCACGCGCAGCAGGTAAGCAGCTTACCTGCCCGCTACCCCCGTGGCCGGGGGCTCGTAACAGGGGTCACTCCGCGCGCTCCGCGCGCGCAGCTTACCTGCCCGCCACCCCTGTTGCCGGGGGCGCGTAACAGGGGGCGCGTAACAGGGGTCACTCCGCGCGCAGTGCGCTCACGAAAGGGGTGGGGCTCACCCTGGTTGATATAGACAGCAGCTAGGACGGTGGCCATGGACGTCGGAACCCGCTAAGGAGTGTGTAACAACCCACCTGCCGAATCAACTAGCCCTGAAAACGGATGGCGCTGGAGCGTTGGGCCCATACCCGGCCGTCGCCGGCAGCGAGACGTGCTTGGAGGTGCGCTCAGCGCGGCTCCCATGTGATTGCGCACTGGTGTGCGTCTGGGTCGTGACAGCGTGGCACGCGAATGTCTGTGCTGCATTGAATCAGTCTCCTTTCTTTAACAGGCAAAAGCTTTATAACCTCACTAATGCCTTGCATCGTCTATATTAGATATAAAACAACGGGCGGGTGCGGGCGGATGGCGGGCGGATGCGGTTCTGATCAAATGTTAGATCGGGTGGATTGCGGATGGTTGACGACTTTCTGATGCGGTTGCGGATGAAATAATTGCCTATCCGCGCATCTCTAATATATATATATATATGTATATGTATATATATATATATATATATATATATATCAAGAATGGGTTGTACTTGTATAGCGCTTTTCTACCTTCAAGGTACTCAAAGCGCTTTGACACTACTTCCACATTTACCCATTCACACACACATTCACACACTGATGGAGGGAGCTGCCATGCAAGGCGCTAACCAGCACCCATCAGGAGCAAGGGTGAAGTGTCTTGCTCAGGACACAACGGACATGACGAGGTTGGTACTAGGTGAGGATTGAACCAGGGACCCTCGGGTCGCGCACGGCCACTCTTCCACTGCGCCACGCCGTCCCAAGAGGGACAGAGACAGCGCACAGTGCATGTGGATCACATGTTACCATGGTGAGAAAACATGGAGAGACTGCCAGTTATCTAGTCTCCACCAGTTGCAGAAAATGTGCCATCAGTACAACTGGACAGTGCTGTTTCAGTTCCATCACCAGGACCATCAGTGAGTCAGACACAAACTGGTCTCATCATTGAACCAGATTCAAGGGCTGCTGAGTTGCCATCATCAGAACCCAGATCACCCACAACAAAAACCCCACCAGTGATCCGCAGTTACCCAGAAAGGTTTCGAGTACCACCAAAAAAACTGAATCTCTGAAGACAGTATAAAAATCTGTGTTAAAGATGTACAAATACTGTTTGTATAATAAGCATGTTATTGTTTACAAATGAGGGTTAAGAGTTCAGTACTAAAAAAAAAAAAAAGAATGTGGCTTAAGTACAGTTTTTTAATTGAGTTGCTGCATTTTTGGGTTGGGTTGTTTGGGTGATCTATGTTTGTCTGTTGCCATCTCCTGGTGAATGTTGGCTATAGCGTACTTGGGTTACTTTTTGGTTGGCCAACGATTTACGTGGTGTTGCGCACCTGACGTCAAGTGTGTGAGTCTGTTCTGAAGTCTACAGTAAAGAGACGTACTTCATCACCTCGCCTGGTTATTGCCTCCAACTCAATATATTACAACAACATTGTTCCATGCAGTCCGCATGGAGCTGGAGGGGGCGTGGCCTCCAGGTCCGCCTGAATTTCGGGAGATTTTCGGGAGAAAATTTGTCCCGGGAGGTTTTCGGGAGAGGCGCTGAATTTCGGGAGTCTTTCCGGAAAATCCGGGAGGGTTGGCAAGTATGCCTCATGGCAGGGCCAACAAAGATAGACCTTGTGGGGGGGGGGGGGCGTGGCCTGCGGACCTGCGGCGAAGCGGGGTGTGTCGGGATCGGCTTCGAGATTAGTGACACAGCTGTGAGTGTCTGTCTGATCACCTGTCGCTCTGTTAAAGGCAGCAGTCGGGGAGGAGAGGAGGTTGTTGATGGTGGAGGACGAGCGAGAGGAACTTGAACGTGGCTGAAAAGCACAACTTATTGCAAAATAAATCAGAGTTCGCAAAGATGAACACGGCTGTCATGTCCGTCATTGGTGGTCCAGAGAACCCGGAGGAGCAAGACCTCCACAGACCCCATCCTAAAATGACTGTGCATCCTTTAGAAGTGCATTTTGGTTGAAATCTGGTATGCAACATGGACTCAACGCGATTTTAATTTGACGTTCTCGTGAAGATTCCATTGACTTTGCAGCAGCACAATGTTCTTCTCATATGCAGCTGTCACACTGAATGAATGAAGTGGAAACGCATCACTGATCATCTTAAATGATAGGAAATGAATATTAATATTTGATGATGCAATGAGGTCTATTTGCCTCGCCATCAAATTATTATCAAAGACATTTGCCTGTAGTTATTTCGGTGCCATTATCTTGACAACCTCGTGTTTGCGTAACCGTAAACTGGAAGGGATTATGTTGTTTAGTCATATCCTTGGACTTTGTACGTCACACGCTTCGACGATTTGGACGTTTTTTCCAGGCACACTTTTAAGGAGGACGCGTACATCCAAGGAGCAGCTGACGCGTGGGCGTTTGCAGGTAGGCAGTGTGAGAGCGCTCACTTTGCCATTTTTAAAAAAAAATTTTTTTCCCATGGCTGTCTCCAAGTGTTGGAGCAACACACTCAAATTTCAGAACACGCGTGCCGCTCGGTTATGTTCCGGAAAAAAAGGAGAGAAAGAACGGGGGGGGGGACAAAAGTGATAGGAGACATGTTTATGTATAAGAGCATTGTTTTCATTTTTAAAAGGTACAGTACAACAGATGCAAGTCCTCCTAGAGCAGGGGTTCTTAAAGGGGAACATTATCACCAGACCTATGTAAGCGTCAATATATACCTTGATGTTGCAGAAAAAAGACCATATATTTTTTTAACCGATTTCCGAACTCTAAATGGGTGAATTTTGGCGAATCAAACGCCTTTCTATTATTCGCTCTCGGAGCGATGACGTCACAACTAGGGATGTCCCGATCCAGGTTTTTGCACTTCCGATCCGATACCGATATTGTTTTTGCACTTCCGATCCGATACCGATTCAGACCGATACTGATACTGACCGATACTGGCCTATCCGAGCATGTATTAAAGTATAAAGTTATTTAGCCTACTTAGTTGTCAGAATCATGTTGAAAAGGGTTTTAGTACTCTTGATAACAACTAGCCAGCTGAATTAGGGGAGTTTGAATAATACACTATGGTTGGTAACAAGAAACTGACCTGTTTATTCAAGGATAAACACAAAATAGACACAATTATACATGACAAACAGAAATGGCATCATTGGATATGGCCTTTTTTTAATATTGCGATATTTTAAGGTCATATTGCGATACACAATATATATCTCGATATTTTGCCTTAGCCTTGAATGAACACTTGATGCATATAATCACATCAGTATGATGATTCTATGTGTTTTGATTGATTGATTGAGACTTTTATTAGTAGGTTGCACAGTGAAGTACATATTCCGTACAATTGACCACTAAATGGTAACACCCCAATAAGTTTTTCAACTTGTTTAAGTCGGGGTCCACTTAAGTTGATTCATGATACAGATATATACTATCAGATATATACTATCATCATAATACAGTCATCACACAAGATAATCACATTGAATTATTTATAATCCGGGGTGTGGAGGGGGGCGCCTGATGTAAGTGTCAAAAAGTCAGCCAAAAGAGTTTGATATGAGAATAAATCTAAAGTTAAAATATAGGGTAGAAATGCACCCATTTGCAGGAAATGTAGTCTTGATTTTCAAAATGTTCTTTCAAGGCTTGCATGTCTACATTAAAACATGCTTCTTCATACTGCATTAATATATGCTACTTTTAAACTTTCATGCAGAGAAGGAAATCACAACTAAAAAAATCAAAAATGTTTTCATATGGTGTTGATGTGGAAATTTTTGCCTCAGCATTTTGATGGTGTGAACGTGTGGCACCGAATGGAGATAAGCGTCTCGACAGACATTACGATATTTGAACAATGATGACGAAAACTGTTTTCTCTGTCGTGTCCGTGTGTTGAAAATTGTTATGCGCTTATTTTTTTATTTGATTTTGTGCGTGGCATAGATTTGCCGTGCGCAGAGGACGTTTGAGCAGGCGCGCATCTTAGCATCACAGCTAACGTTAGCCATGCTGCTACCTCTCTGCTGGGAGAGGGCTTATACGTATGTGACGTGTGACGTGTGTAAGAAGTTGCGCTTGCTGTCTGTGAGAAGGAGACAGAAGAAGGAGTGGGAAGAGCCTGTAGTGCAATGCCAGCAGCTAAAAGCAACTGCGTGAGAATCCATGTGGATGTGTTGAAGGTGTGCTGGAAAATGCGGAACGGAAATTAGGGAGCAGCAGAAAAGTGGAATGTATTATTTGAATCTGTGCGTTGGAAAACACGGACTGGAGTTTTTTTTTAAAACTGGATCTGGATCGGCATTTTCCCATGCCTTGCCGATACGCATTTTTTGGCAAATCTCGGCGGCCGATCAGATCCAAATATCGGATCGGGACATCCCTAGTCACAACGTGACGTCACATCGAGAAGCAATCCGCCGTTTTCTCACTTTCGTCGGTGTGTTGTCGGAGGGTGTAACAACACGAACAGGGACGGATTCAAGTTGCACCAGTGGCCCAAAGATGCGAAAGTGGCAAGAAATTGGACGAAATTTGTTCAAAATACGAGGCTGTGGGGAGAACCGACGAAATGGTCAGTCGTTTGTTCCGCACACTTTACCGACGAAACCTATGCTACGACAGAGATGGCAAGAATGTGTGGACTAATTAAATATACCGCAAAAGAAGAGACTCATAGAAACTGATGAAAAATACATTGCAGTGCTAAAACAAATGAATAAATTAAGTAAGGAATTTAGTAATACATAATATTCATATATATATATATATATATATATATATATATATATATATATATATATATTAATATATATATTGTTGGAATAATTGTATCTAAAAACACAAAACTTTGTGTTGCCATGAGTTCCCGGCGAGAAGACAAAAGCTGTCTTTGAACCTACCAGGAAGAAGGCTTGCAAAACTCCACTGTGTAGGATGGGGAGCAACATGAAGGTGTTCTGTTTCTTTCATGTATTGTAATCCACAGAAAGATTTTGTCTTGACCCAAGAACTACAAAGCGGAGAGAAAGCAGGATCTGCCCAGTTCTACGACCTCTTCTTTGAACTGTTTTACGACCTTTTCTTTGAACTGTTTGTAATCAAAGGCGCTGGCTGTTTACGACCCCCGTCCCTTAGAAACAGCTTTTGCCATGTAATCAGGGAACGTCCAAATAAAAGAGGAGGCGTACAATCTTTCGCCAGAGTGTGATGGAGACTGTGCAAGAGTACATCCCAGACGTCTCTCCTAAATTGAGCCAAATTTAATTCTGTCTCTATTTAATTCCTTGCTTCTTGTCTTGTTTAATAGATGTCATCAGTGTTTGAACCTGACACATATATATATATATATATATATATATATATATATATACCCGGTATATATATATATATATACATATACATATATATATATATATATATATATATATATATATATATATATATATATATATATATGTGTGTGTGTGTGTATATATAGATATATATGTCACACTCACATTCACACACTAGGGTCAATATAGTGTTGCCAATCAACCTATATATACATATATATATATATATATATATATATATATATATATATATATATATATATATATATATATATATATATATATATATATATATATATAACAATGTATTCTTGTACTGTTTCTCTGCAGTACTTACACTAACTTCTTGTTGATTTGATGAAAGTAAACAAAACCAAATAATAATAATAATGGCTATAATAAATGAAAAAAAAACAAAAAACATCTCCAATCATGCTAAACAAAAAACTTGACTGCAGAATGCAATCACTGCATTATTTGGCCCAGTGCAATTTCCCCCAAACTAATGCGGAACACAAAAAACACACACAATGCGCTGCGGTTCGCAAGCCACCACATCGAGGGTAATTTGCAGAATTATCTAATCAAGTGGAGCCTAAAAGGGAATAACAATGCGGCAATAGTAAAAAAAAAAATTTTTTAAAAAGCCATTTGAGGCGTTGAGAAATGCGGCACGGGGAACACAAATAATTACACTCTTTTCAAAGGGTTACCTGCTTTGTGGCACATTCGGCTTACCACACACACACACACACACACACACATGCAGATGGAGTAGCTCATTGAAATGCATAGTTCCATGTAAGCTTGTGGGGGTACAAACTTGTGTGCGTTGCTGTGTAATGTTATCTTCCAGATGGATTCTACCTTATCCCGGGGCCTGCAGGGGAAAGCTCGGCTTCGCTTTCATTCATGTTCTACTATCCCAGCCCACCATCCATATTAATGCACGCACCGCGGCCCAATATCAAAACACTGGCCTAATTATTGATGTATGATACATCTCTCACCTGCTGCTTTTGCACAGCGAGTTATATGAATATTGTTAATAATTGTTAATAATTAGATAATATCAGCCTGCCGATATTATCGGCTGATATATGCGTTAAAATGTAATATCGGAAATTATCGGTATCAGTTTTTTTATTATCGGTATCGTTTTTATTTTATTTATTTTTTTTGTATTAAATCAACAAAAAAAACACAAGATGCACTTACAATTAGTGCACCAACCCAAAAAACCTCCCTCCCCCATTTACACTCATTCACACAAAAGGGTTGTTTCTTTCTGTTATTAATATTCTGGTTCCTACATTATATATCAATATATATCAATACAGTCTGCAAGGGATACAGTCCGTAAGCACACATGATTGTGCGTGCTGCTGGTCCACTAATAGTACTAACCTTTAACAGTTAATTTTACTCATTTTCATTAATTACTAGTTTCTATGTAACTGTTTGTATATTGTTTTACTTTCTTTTTTATTCAAGTAAATGTTTTTAATTTATTTTATTTTTATTTTTTTAAAGTACCTTATCTTCACCATACCTGTTTGTCCAAATTAGGCATAATAATGTGTTAATTCCACGACTGCATATATCAGTTGATATCGGTATCGGTTGATATCGGTACCGGTAATTAAAGAGTTGGACAATGTATCGGCTATCGGCAAAAAGCCATTATCGGACATCCCTAATAATAATAATGCATTTTATTTATAAGGCGCCTTTCTGGGCACTCAAGGACATCGTACAAAATCACAACAATAAAATCAAATTGGATTAAAAAACAACAACAACAACAACAATGATAGAGAAGAAAAGATGATTACAATGAATAGGCAGTCAGGAATAGGTGTGTTTTGAGTCTCGATTTGAAGAGGGATATTGAATCTAAGTTACGAATACATTAGCGCTTATTGCATAGTTCTGGACCTAATAAGAATGAGAATCAGAATCAGAAATACTTTAATAATCCCCAAGGGAAAATTAAGATTTTCAGCACAATCCTATTCAAGATCAGACAAAAATTACAGGGAGACAGAACAGGATCGCTGACGGGTCTGCCAACTTCCGGCGCCCCTTACAAAAAAGGTGAGAAGCAGGTAAACGCTGGGGAGGTTGGGGGGATGAGGAAACAAAAAAAAATCAGTATAAGCCTGGGCTCCTGGAGAGGGGGTCCAGACTGAGGCCAAGGAGAAAAAAACTCATAGCCATAGCACACATAAACATGTGTAAGAAGGAAACATTAAAGCACAAAAAAGGACATTAAAGACATCAAAAGAGCAGAGCTGATGCAACCAGCCATTTCTACATACAGCTACAAAAGTAAAACAACAACAACAAAAAACCGAACATATACACTGTGGTGGCCTCTGCGGTGTTCCATGCCATCGTTTGCTGGGGAGCGGCGAGCGTGGCCAGAGACAGGAGCAGACCCAACAAAGCAACCTCGGCCGCCCACCAACTCTCGGCCAATGCCGAGAGTTGCATAGTTATTGCATAGTTCTGGACCTAAAAATTATGTTTACAGATAAACTCCCCCCCAAAAATAGACACAGCAGTGATTTTAGGCTTGTTTTCTAACAAGTTTGAGCACATTTTGGAACGCCAACTTTTAGCTCCAAAATGTGCTAACCTCGTCCATGGAAGACCGGAGGCAATTTCATATTGCTTAGTATGTATTTTGGTAGCTTCTTCATCCAGAATCACGTTATTTCCGCAGAGAATTTGAAGGAGTGATCAAATATGGATGTCAGATGCATTGTTGCAGGTTGGAGCAATACAACTGGGGCTCGGCTGGGAGAGTGGCCGTTTGCCAGCAACTTGAGGGTTCTAGGTTAGAAATGATTGGAAACTCAAGAGAGCTACTGTCACGTGCTTCGAGGTTCGTTCCCCCGGGATGCAAACGGACCACTCCGGACAGGGCGTGCAGGTAGGAACGTGATGTATTCTCAAAAACTCGAACAAGTGCCAAAACAGAAAACTAGCCGACGGAACAACATCCTGATAGCACTCGAAGCTAAGGGTACCACTTAGCATAGGCAAAAGACAAGGAATACTCACGTAACTTGTTGCATGAAGCAAACAGTGAAGCCAGGCCGACTGACCGGCAAATGCACACTGCAAAAACTGAAATCTAAGTAAGATTACATGTCTCAAATAAGGGTGATATTTGCTTATTTTCTGTCTGATAAGATCATTCTTCTCCCTAAGCAGATTTTATGTTAGAGTGTTTTACTTGTTTTAAGTGTTTTGGTCCTAAATGATCTCAGTAAGATATTACGGCTTGTTGCTGAGATTTGATGACCTATATTGAGTAAAACATGCCTGAAACTAGAATATCAACTGTTGCAAAGCTGTGTCATCAACACTCACAAGTATAAAACTACTTTTTTAAAGTAATAAATTCTTCCTTCAAGCATGAAAAAAAAATCATGATGTTGAGCGCATATCATTATGTCAAGATAATGGCACAAGCATTTACTTAATTTAAGAATATTTTTCAACATATTGAGCAAAAAGGTGTATTTTTTTTTTTCTACCAAGAAAAGTGCACTTGTTATTAGTGAGAATATACTTATTTTAAGGTATTTTTGGGTTCATTGAGATTAGCTCATTTTACTTGTTTTGGAAAGTCTTGACAAACCGAATTTTCTTGTTCTATTGGCAGATCATTTTGCTTAGTTCAAATAAAATACCACCAATTTTTGTATTTTTTTTTCTTGTTTTTGAACACTGACTTTTTGCAGTGCAGGCTTAAATAATCCCTCTGATTAGTGCTCGGAAAACAGGTGAGCGTCCCGAGCACCAATCAGGTGGAAACAATAAGCACTAGGGGTGTGGGAAAAAATCGATTCAAATTCAAATCGCGATTCCCACGTCGTGCGATTCAGAATCGATTTTCTTTTTTTTTTAAATCTATTTTTTTTTAATTTAATTTCTTAATTTATTTTTTTTTTTTTTTTTTTTTAAATTAATCAATCCAACAAAACAATACACAGCAATACCATAATAATGCAATCCAATTCCAAAACCAAACCCGACCCAGCAACACTCAGAACTGCAATAAACAGAGCAATTGAGACACAAACACGACACAGAACAAACCAAAAGTAGTGAAACAAAAATGAATATTATCAACAACAGTATCAATATTAGTTACAATTTCAACATAGCAGTGATTAAAAATTCCCTCATTTAGTATTTATTTATTTATTTACCTTATTTATCTTTTGTTTATCTTTAATATATTTTTTAGATTTAATCTAAGTTTGCATATATTCATGTGTGTCTATATTTGTTGTGGGCACTAGGTGACAATTACCTTGGGAATTAAAGTGGGTGGGTATTGTAAGGGGTGGGGCTTACTATGTTACATATTGTAAAATGTGCAGATACCTCAACTTGCTGTTGCCATGATCCATCATACTGTACTGTCTGCAAAATTCAATAAAAATATTTGAAAAAAAAAAAAAAAAAATTCCCTCATTGACATTATCATTAGACATTTATAAAAATAAAAAAATGAACAATAGTGTCACAGTGGCTTACACTTGCATCACATCTCATAAGCTTGACAACACACTGTGTCCAATATTTTCACAAAGATAAAATAAGTCATATTTTTGGTTCATTTAATAGTTAAAACAAATTTACATTATTGCAATCAGTTGATAAAACATTGTTCTTTACAATTATAAAAGCTTTTTACAAAAATCTACTACTCTGCTTGCATGTCAGCAGACTGGGGTAGAACCTGCTGAAATCCTGTGTATTGAATGAATAGAGAATCCCTTTGAATCGGGAAAATATCGTTTTTGAATCGAGAATCGTGTTGAATTGAAAAAAAAATCGATTTTGAATTGAATCGTTATCCCAAGAATCGATATTGAATCGAATCTCGGGACACCCAAAGAATCACAGTCCTAATAAGCACCCATGGTAACTAAAAACAAACAAGGGTGCACAAAAACAGGAACCAAGGGAGTCCAAAACTAACAGAATATAACAAAAACATGATCCGGGCCACGGATCATGACAGCCACGACATTAAGTTCTTTACAAGTGTATGTCAACTTTTGATGGCGACTGTACGTCATTCAAAAGAACTTGGGATTGACCAGTGTGTTTTATTCCCTGAGAGGAAAACCAGTCGCACGCAACAGGGCACAAAGTTTAACAGAGCATGAAGAGTAAAAACATTTTAAACTTTTTTAATAATCTGCAACAACAACGAAAATCGAATTTATCGATATAATCGATATTTCGCCCAGGCCTAGCTGGAAGTTAAAATGGGATTGTGGCTGTCTCCATCTGGCCTTCTTGTACCTCCTCCTGTTTAGCACCTTCCTCGTCTTCCACCACACACTTTTTCTTGTTAGTTCCTCGCCAAATACTTAGTGTCCCTCTGCTGTCGCCATGACCCCCTCCTCTTCCTCCTCCTCCTCCATCCTTTTCCACATATCTGCCATCTTCCACATTCTTCACCTCTCTGGCATCTCTCCGGTCCCTACCTCCTCTTCTTCTTGAAGACCTCACTTCCTTCCCATCCCCTGACGTCCCTCTGTGCTCTAAGATCACTATAAATAGAGTCTCCAGGGGGAGTTTGTCATGGACTTCTGCTAGTGACCTTATTACAAACATATTACAGACCCAACTTCTCTCCTCTGCCGCCTCGTCGCCTCTACTTTTGTATACACACACACACACACGCACACACACACACACACACACACACACATTCATGTATTTTGTATCTTCTTGAGCCCTCTAAAAAATGCCTACCTCTTAAGGACCACCTTTCCCTAGGTATATCAAGATTTGTATTTACAACAGGATGCCACCCGAACGCCTCCCTAGGGAGGTGTTTAGGGCACATCCAACCGGTAGGAGGCCACGGGGAAGACCCAGGACACGTTGGGAACGCCTCGGGATCCCCCGGGAGGAGCTGGACGAAGTGGCTGGGGAGAGGAAAGTCTGGGCTTCCCTGCTTAGGCTGCTGCCCCCGCGACCCGACCTCGGATAAGCGGAAGAAGATGGATGGATGGATGGATATTTACAACATTAATATTATATACATACTATGCAAATATATATATATATAAAAAAAAGCTTGTTGTGAAAAATGAATTGGAATTTCACAAGGAAAAGCTCAAGATTTCAGAAGAAAAACGTATTATAATAAAAGTGGTAATTTTACTCAACGCAAGTCCGAATTTTACAAGAAAAACTGAACATTTGTGCAATAGCATGATAAAAGTTGGATTTTTACTCAATAACAGTCTTTTGGCAATTTTATGAAAAGAGTCGTGATTTTATTAAACAAAAGTCACAATTGTATAAGAAAACTTTCAAATTATAATAATAATCAGAATTTTACTTGGCAAAATTATGACAAAAGTCATAAGTTTACTCAAAAAATGTCACTATTTTACAACAACAGAAGAAATGGCAATATTGTGATACAAGTCTGAATTTTTTTATGACAAATGTCACATTAAAAAGTAATACATTTTACATAAACATTTTATGATTTTACGAGCAAATATTGCAATATTACAGAAACAGAAAGAATATGAGGAATGGTTGCCGATTTATAAGAAAAAAAGTCAACACATTGTGAGAAAAAGACTGCTTTTAGTTCATTTATTATTATTATTTTTATTTGTAATTGTTTTTTTTAATTTTCATTATTTACTTCAAGTTATTACAGTATGCCTCGACATATATATATATATATATATATATATATATATATATTATTTTATTTTATTTTATTTTTTTAAATTAATTTTGGCCAAAGACAGCGCATTTAAATTTCTTACACATACTTGTTACTACATATGTTGACCAGAGGGGGAAGAACTTCAAATTTTAACACACACTTGTTATTTCATATGTTGACCAGAGGGGGGAGCACTTTTAAAAGCGACACACAGTCAATTTGAAAAGTCCCTCCTTTTTGGGACCAACCCTCTTTTTGATAGATTTCACCACCAGGGGTGCAAATGAGACATTCTCTATTAGGTTTTCCGTATTGGGACCATGATTTACATCCTAACTTGTTCACCGGTCCTCATATAGAAGGTACTTTTCCTTGTTGACGTCTCAAGAAGGTTAGAAATACAAGAACACACACACACACACACACACACACACACACACACACACACACACACACACACACACACACGCACACACACAAACCGTTCTTGGATCTGATTAATTCCACTACCCGCCCTAGAAAAAACATTGCCTTTACAAATGTTGCTCTTTAATAATCATCACCGACACAGCGTTTCCCACTTTAGGTTTATTTCCTTTTAAAGTTACAAGCTGCGGGATCAATAAATGTGTTATTTTTTATTTTTTTATTTCTAGGGAATTGTACGGCCTTAAATCACATCATTATGGCGGCATTATTTCAAATCAGTTGTTGCCACCTAATGAGTATAGCATAGCGCCTCCCTTGTGCCGTTTTTTCCGTGTGATACCATTCCACTGTTCATTGAAATTTACTGAACACACACACACACACACACACACACACACACACACACACACACACACACACACACACACACACACACACACACACACACACACACACACATACACTCACACACTCGGTCTGGGGCTGCATGAGTGCTGCTGTGATTCATTGCACAAAAACAAAACAGAGTCTACAGTAGTGTATGGTGGAATTAACATAATGGTGTGGGGCTGCATGAGTGCTGTTGGACAATGGGGAGCTGCGGTTCATTGAGGGGAAGTATGAAGTCCAAAATGTCATGTGAAACTACAGAGCCTACAGTCAAGCATGGTGACCATAATATAATTGTCTATAACCGTTTGTTTATTTCGTTGACCACTGACCGAAGAAATAATCAACTAAACTAAACTAAAGCTGCACGAGTGCTGCTGGCCACTAGCGACCTACGGTTCATTGAGCAGAAACATGAATTCTAACTTGATACCATTAAGCAGAGTCTACGGTCAAAGTATGCTGGTAGTGGTGCCATATTCTGGGGCTGCACGAGTGATGCTGGGCACTACCAAGCTACCGACCGAAGAAATAATAAACCTAACTAAACTAAAGCTGCAAGAGTGCTGCTGGCCACTAGCGACCTACGGTTCATTGAGCAGAAACATGAATTCTAACTTGACACCATTAAGCAGAGCCTATGGTCAAGTACGCTGGTAGTGGTGCCATGGTCTGGGGCTGCACGAGTGCTGCTGGGCACTACCAAGCTACTGACCGAAGAAATAATAAACTAAACCAAACTAAAGCTGCACGAGTGCTGCTGGCCACTAGCGACTTACGGTTCATTGAGCAGAAACATGAATTCTAACTTGACACCATTAAGCAGAGCCTATGGTCAAGTACGCTGGTAGTGGTGCCATGGTCTGGGGCTGCACGAGTGCTGCTACGCACTACCAAGCTACTGACCGAAGAAATAATAAACTAAACTAAACTAAAGCTGCACGAGTGCTGCTGGCTACTAGCAACCTACGGTTTATTGAGCAGAAACATGAATTCTAACTTGACACCATTAAGCAGAGCCTACGGTCAAAGTATGCTGGTAGTGGTGCTATGGTCTGGGGCTGCATGAGTGCTGCTGGGCACTACCAAGCTACTGACCGAATAAATAATAAACTAAACTAAACTAAAGCTGCACGAGTGCTGCTGGCCTCTAGCGACCTACGGTTCATTGAGCAGAAACATGAATTCTAACTTGACACCATTAAGCAGAGTCTACGGTCAAAGTATGCTGGAAGTGGTGCCATATTCTGGGGCTGCACGAGTGCTGCTACGCACTACCAAGCTACTGACCGAAGAAATAATAAACTAAACTAAACTAAAGCTGCACGAGTGCTGCTGGCCTCTAGCGACCTACGGTTCATTGAGCAGAAACATGAATTCTAACTTGATACCATTAAGCAGAGTCTACGGTCAAAGTATGCTGGTAGTGGTGCCATATTCTGGGGCTGCACGAGTGCTGCTGGGCACTAACAAGCTACCGACCGAAGAAATAATAAACCTAACTAAACTAAAGCTGCACGAGTGCTGCTGGCCACTAGCGACCTACGGTTCATTGAGCGGAAACATGAATTCTAACTTGACACCATTAAGCAGAGCCTACGGTCAAAGTATGCTGGTAGTGGTGCTATGGTCTGGGGCTGCATGAGTGCTGCTGGGCACTACCAAGCTACTGACCGAAGAAATAATAAACTAAACTAAACTAAAGCTGCACGAGTGCTGCTGGCCTCTAGCGACCTACGGTTCATTGAGCAGAAACATGAATTCTAACTTGACACCATTAAGCAGAGTCTACGGTCAAAGTATGCTGGAAGTGGTGCCATATTCTGGGGCTGCACGAGTGCTGCTATGCACTACCAAGCTACTGACCGAAGAAATAATAAACTAAACTAAACTAAAGCTGCACGAGTGCTGCTGGCTACTAGCGACCTACGGTTTATTGAGCAGAAACATGAATTCTAACTTGACACCATTAAGCAGAGCCTACGGTCAAAGTATGCTGGTAGTGGTGCTATGGTCTGGGGCTGCATGAGTGCTGCTGGGCACTACCAAGCTACTGACCGAAGAAATAATAAACTAAACTAAACTAAAGCTGCACGAGTGCTGCTGGCCTCTAGCGACCTACGGTTCATTGAGCAGAAACATGAATTCTAACTTGACACCATTAAGCAGAGTCTACGGTCAAAGTATGCTGGAAGTGGTGCCATATTCTGGGGCTGCACGAGTGCTGCTACGCACTACCAAGCTACTGACCGAAGAAATAATAAACTAAACTAAACTAAAGCTGCACGAGTGCTGCTGGCTACTAGCGACCTACGGTTTATTGAGCAGAAACATGAATTCTAACTTGACACCATTAAGCAGAGTCTACGGTCAAAGTATGCCGGTAGTGGTGCCATGGTCTGGGGCTGTACGAGTGCTGCTGGGCACTACCAAGTTACTGACCGAAGAAATAATAAACTAAACTAAACTAAAGCTGCACGAGTGCTGCTGGCCACTAGCGACCTACGGACCATTGAGCAGAAACATGAATTCTAACTTGACACCATTAAGCAGAGCCTATGGTCAAGTGCGCTGGTAGTGGTGCCATGGTCTGGGGCTACACGAGTGCTGCTGGGCACTACCAAGCTACTGACTGACGAAATAATAAACTAAATTAAAGCTGCACGAGTGCTGCTGGCCTCTAGCGACCTACGGTTCATTGAGCAGAAACATGAATTCTAACTTGACACCATTAAGCAGAGTCTATGGTCAAGTACGCTGGTAGTGGTGCCATGGTCTGGGGCTACACGAGTGCTGCTGGGCACTACCAAGCTACTGACTGACGAAATAATAAACTAAATTAAAGCTGCACGAGAGCTGTTGGCCACTAGCGACCTACGGACCATTGAGCAGAAACATTAGTTCTAACTTGACACCATTAAGCAGAGTCTACGGTCAAAGTATGCCGGTAGTGGTGCCATGGTCTGGGGCTGTACGAGTGCTGCTGGGCACTACCAAGCTACTGACCGAAGAAATAATAAACTAAACTAAACTAAAGCTGCACGAGTGCTGCTGGCCACTAGCGACCTACGGACCATTGAGCAGAAACATGAATTCTAACTTGACACCATTAAGCAGAGCCTATGGTCAAGTACGCTGGTAGTGGTGCCATGGTCTGGGGCTACACGAGTGCTGCTGGGCACTACCAAGCTACTGACTGACGAAATAATAAACTAAATTAAAGCTGCACGAGAGCTGTTGGCCACTAGCGACCTACGGACCATTGAGCAGAAACATTAGTTCTAACTTGACACCATTAAGCAGAGCCTACGGTCAAGTACGCTGGTAGTGGTGCCATGGTCTGGGGCTGCATGAGTGCTGCTGGGCAATAGGGAGCTGACATAAATTGCACAGGAGCACGAATCCCAACATATACTAGGACACTGTGAAGTAGAGCCTGCAGTCAAGCATGGCGGTGGCAGCGTCACGGTCTGGGGACTGCATGAGTGCTGTTGGGCAATGGAAAGCTGCGGTTCATTGCCTAGAAACATAAACAACAAGAGAAAGACAACATGATCCCCTCCCTTGGGAGTTTCCTAAGATGATAAGAAGCCCAAACACAGCAGTTACTGCAAGTTAATGAGTAAAAGCTTAGTGCCGCCCCTCCAGGCCGCCTGACAAGCACCCCAAGCAGGGTTTTTGTAGTCCACGTCGGGGGAGTCATGAACCTGCCAGATTAAGAAGTTCTGAAATGTCACATTATTCCTTTGGCACCGTCTGTGTTGTTTTCTTCCAGAGTGCGCCTGATGCAGCCCTAATTAAATTTCAGCCTGGTGCAGCTGGTTGTAACACAAGGACTACTTTTGTCAAAACCAGCTCTCGACCCCGGAGGTGATCGGAACCGGAGCGGTGGTTAGCAGGCAGACAATCTTTTCTGCACTTTTTCAAAGATTAAGAACACAATAAAAAGGGATCTTGGATCAGATGGATCAGCCTGGGGGGGAGGCAAACATACGCCAAGCTCACAAATAAATTAATCCCTCATAAATTCAAGTGGCACAAAATCATAAAAAAATTATACCTGTTTCCGGCCTTGAGGGTGTCGGACTCGTTTGGAACACAAGCAGACTCGAACGTCTCAACGGCACATTAAAAGTCACACGATTATGTTGGATCCACTATGGACTGGACTCTCACACTATTATGTTAGATCCACTATGGACTAGACTCTCTCTCTATTATGTTAGATCCACTATGGACTGGACTCTCACACTATTATGTTAGATCCACTATGGACTAGACTCTCTCTCTATTATGTTAGATCCACTATGGACTGGACTCTCACTATTATGTTAGATCCACTATGGACTGGACTCTCACTATTATGTTAGATCCACTATGGACTGGACTCTCTCTCTATTATGTTAGATCCACTATGGACTGGACTCTCACACTATTATGTTAGATTCACCATGGACTGGACTCTCTCTCTATTATGTTAGATCCACTATGGACTGAACTCTCACTATTATGTTAGATCCACTATGGACTGGACTCTCACACTATTATGTTAGATCCACTATGGACTGGACTCTCTCACTATTATGTTAGATCCACTATGGACTGGACTCTCACACTATTATGTTAGATCCACTATAGACTGGACTCTCTCTCGATTATGTTAGATTCACTATGGACTGGACTCTCTCTCTATTATGTTAGATCCACTATGGACTGGACTCTCACACTATTATGCTAGATTCACAATGGACTGGACTCTCTCTCTATTATGTTAGATCCACTATGAACTGGACTCTCACACTATTATGTTAGATCCACTATGGACTGGACTCTCACACTATTATGTTAGATCCACTATGGACTGGACTCTCTCACTATTATGTTAGATCCACTATGGACTGGACTCTCACACTATTATGTTAGATCCACTATGGACTGGACTCTCTCTCTCTATTATGTTAGATCCACTATGGACTGGACTGTCACACTATTATGTTAGATCCACTATGGACTGGACTCTCACACTATTATGTTAGATCCACTATGGACTGGACTCTCACACTATTATGTTAGATCCACTATGGACTGGACTCTCACACTATTATGTTAGATCCACTATGGACTGGACTCTCTCACTATTATGTTAGATCCACTATGGACTGGACTCTCACACTATTATGTTAGATCCACTATGGACTGGACTCTCTCTCTCTATTATGTTAGATCCACTATGGACTGGACTGTCACACTATTATGTTAGATCCACTATGGACTGGACTCTCACACTATTATGTTAGATCCACTATGGACTGGACTCTCTCACTATTATGTTAGATCCACTATGGACTGGACTGTCACACTATTATGTTAGATCCACTATGTTAGATCCACTATGGACTGGACTCTCACACTATTATGTTAGATCCACTATGGACTGGACTCTCACACTATTATGTTAGATCCACTATGGACTGGACTCTCACTATTATGTTAGATCCACTATGGACTGGACTCTCACAATATTATGTTAGATCCACTATGGACTGGACTCTCACTATTATGTTAGATCCACTATGGACTGGACTCTCACACCATTATGTTAGATCCACTATGGACTATGGATCCATTTCTCCGATAATGCAAAGTTGACTTTTTAAGTAGTAAATGGGAACAATGTAACATCTCAGTACAGTGAGGCTTTGCTACATGTCTTAAAATAAAGGAACTGTAGCTAACGTTTATCATATTGTTGTATGTGAGATGAGCAAAGTTACACTGCAAAATTGTTTGCTACAAGATTTAAAGTTTTATTTTTAGACATTTCCCTAGTTTACTTATTTTTAGTTATTGATTAATCGTAGTTTTAGCATGAGCAATTATATTTTTTTCCTATTCTAGTTAAAAATGTTAAAATTGAGAAAATAAAAAACATATTTTCCGAACCATGAGGCGCACCGGATTATAAGGCGCACTGCCGATAAATGGTCTATATTTGATCTTTTTCATATATAAGGCGCACCAAATTATAGGACTGGAAGTCTCTAATAACTAAAGTTCCTTGGGTGAATAATGGAAACTCACTACACCGGTAGGTTTTAGCGCTTTCATGGCGAGTTTACTGACGGATATAAGTAAGAACTTTACACTACTTTTACTTAGAAATGGCAACAGCGGAGAATGTATTTCCCATAACAAGAAGATAGAGAAAAAGAAGAAGCTTATCGACTACGGAGTCGGCACGGACTACAAAGGCGTAAACGCGGAATTTTTCAGGATTTATGCAGATCCCAAATACAGATCAGCAGGTACCAGAAGGTAACGTTGCTTCTGCATAATATCGCGTAACGAAACGCCAGATAATAAACACCATAATACTTGTATGTTGAAGCACATCAAGCGGTGCGGCTTCATACCTTACCAAAGTCGTACTAAAACATTTTGATGGATTTTTGAGCAACGTGTGTAATGTTCTATATTTTCAACGGAAGGCTGAGCCAATCAGTGACCACGGTACTGAAAATTACCCTTGGATTGGTTTGGTCTCCTCTCGTGGCAAATACTATTTTAGTAATAATATTTTGGGTTCATTTAGCCATTTTTATGCTTGAAAATGCTTAATTTAGGACCCAACACTTTTTAAATATTGTTAGGGTGGGATCGCATGATAATGCGCGAATCGTTTCCCCAAGGCAGCGTGCAGGTAGGAAAATTATTTATTTCCCATAAATCAGTCCGTAATACAAAAGTGCAGGAAAATGCAAACAAACACAAAAAAAGTGTGCCGATTGCACGGGAAGCTAAGGAAAAAGCTAACGGGAAAGCTAAGCATAGAACCAGAATCAAAGAGTATACCAACGTAAATTATTTCATAACGCAAACCAGACAGCCAGACTGAGTGTGGCGAAAAATAGGAATAAATAGCTCTCTGATTAGTGCCCGGGAGCAGGTGGGTATACCGAACACTAATCAGAGGCAGGTGAAATTAATCAGCACCCATGGCAACCAACAAATCACAAACCCGGGGGTGCTGAAACAGAACTAAGGGAGTCTTTAACTAAACAAAACATGATCCGAGCAACGGATCATGACAAATATACTTTAAAAAATATTTTTTAAATTCACCGAAATTCTGCTGTGTGGTGAGGGTCGACTCTTGATGTAAAAATTGGACAAAGTACAAAACAGCGCTTCTTGGAGACGTCGGAAAAAAACACAGCTCATTAGCATTAAAGCTACAGACGCACAAAATGCATCAAAGCGCGACACATTTCAAATACATCATTGTGCCGCCTCTTTCACGTTTATAAAATTGCGAAAAGTAGGAATATATAGCTCTCTGATTAGTGCCCAGGAGCAGGTGAGCATCCCGAACACTAATCAGAGGCAGGTGAAAATAATCAGCACCCATGGCAACCAATAAATCACAAACCCAGGGGTGCTGAAACAGAACTAAGGGAGTTTTTAACTAAACAAAACGTCATGACAAATATACTTTTAAAAATATTTTTAAAATTCACCAAAATTCTGCGGTGTGGTGAGGGTCGACTCTTAATGTAAAAATTGGAGAAAGTACAAAACAGCGCTTCTTGGAGACGTCGGAAAAAACACAGCTCATTAGCATTAAGGCTACAGACGCACAAAATGCATCAAAGCTCGACACATTTCAAATACATCACACATCACGTTTATACAATTGCGAAAAGTAGGAATATATAGCTCTTTGATTAGTGCCCGGGAGCAGGTGAGCATCCCGAACACTAATCAGAGGCAGGTGAAAATAATCAGCACCCATGGCAACCAAGAAATCACAAACCGGGGTTGCTGAAACAGAACTAAGGGAGTCTTTAACTAAACAAAACGTCATGACAAATATACTTTAAAAAATATTTTTTTAAATCCACCAAAATTCTGCGGTGTGGTGAGGGTCGACTCTTGATGTAAAAATTGGACAACGTACAAAACAGCGCTTCTTGAAGACGTTGGGAAAAAAACACAGCTCATTAACATTCAGGCTACAGACGCACAAAATGCATCAAAGCTCGACACATTTCAAATATATCACTTGTGCCGCCTCTTTCACGTTTATAAAATAGGGAAAAGTAGGAATATATAGCTCTCTGATTAGTGCCCGAGAGCAGGTGAGCATCCCGAACACTAATCAGAGGCAGGCGAAAATAATCAGCACCCATGGCAACCAAGAAATCACAAACCCGGGGGTGCTGAAACAGAACTAAGGGAGTCTTTAACTAAACAAAACATCATGACAAATATACTTTAAAAAATATTTTTTAAATTCACCGAAATTCTGCGGTGTGGTGAGGGTCAAACTCTTGATGTAAAAATTGGACAAAGTACAAAACAGCGCTTCTTGGAGACGTTGGGAAAAATAATACAGCTCATTAGCATTAAAGCTACAGACGCATACAATGCATCAAAGCTCGACACATTTCAAATACATCACTTGTGCCGCCTCTTTCACGTTTATAAAATTGCGAAAAGTAGGAATATATAGCTCTCTGATTAGTGCCCGGGAGCAGGTGAGCATCCCGAACACTAATCAGAGGCAGGTGAAAATAATCAGCACCCATGGCAACCAAGAAATCACAAACCGGGGGTGCTGAAACAGAACTAAGGGAGTCTTTAACTAAACAAAACGTCATGACAAATATACTTTAAAAAATATTTTTTTAAATCCACCAAAATTCTGCGGTGTGGTGAGGGTCGACTCTTGATGTAAAAATTGGACAAAGTACAAAACAGCGCTTCTTGAAGACGTTGGGAAAAAAACACAGCTCATTAGCATTAAAGCTACAGACGCACAAAATGTCAGGCAGGGCTTACTAACAGCATCAAAGCTCGACGCATTTCAAATACATCACTTGTGCCGCCTCTTTCACGTTTATAAAATTGCGAAAAGTAAGAATATATAGCTATCTGATTAGTGCCTGGGAGCAAGTGAGCATCCTGAACACTAATCAGAGGCAGGTGAAACTAATCAGCACCCATGGCAACCAAGAAATCACAAACTGAAACAGTACTAAGGGAGTCTTTAACTAAACAAAACATCATGACAAATATACTTTAAAAAATATTTTTTAAATTCACCAAAATTCTGCGGTGTGGTGAGGGTCAAACTCTTGATGTAAAAATTGGACAAAGTACAAAACAGCGCTTCTTGGAGACGTTGGGAACAATAATACAGCTCATTAGCATTAAAGCTACAGACGCATACAATGCATCAAAGCTCGACACATTTCAAATACATCACTTGTGCCGCCTCTTTCACGTTTATAAAATTGCGAAAAGTAGGAATATATAGCTCTCTGATTAGTGCCCGGGAGCAGGTGAGCATCCTGAACACTAATCAGAGGCAGGTGAAAATAATCAGCACCCATGGCAACCAAGAAATCACAAACCGGGGGTGCTGAAACAGAACTAAGGGAGTCTTTAACTAAACAAAACGTCATGACAAATATACTTTAAAAAATATTTTTTTAAATCCACCAAAATTCTGCGGTGTGGTGAGGGTCGACTCTTGATGTAAAAATTGGACAAAGTACAAAACAGCGCTTCTTGAAGACGTTGGGAAAAAAACACAGCTCATTAACATTCAGGCTACAGACGCACAAAATGCATCAAAGCTCGACACATTTCAAATATATCACTTGTGCCGCCTCTTTCACGTTTATAAAATAGGGAAAAGTAGGAATATATAGCTCTCTGATTAGTGCCCGGGAGCAGGTGAGCATCCCGAACACTAATCAGAGGCAGACGAAAATAATCAGCACCCATGGCAACCAAGAAATCACAAACCCAGGGGTGCTGAAACAGAACTAAGGGAGTCTTTAACTAAACAAAACATCATGACAAATATACTTTAAAAAATATTTTTAAAATTCACCAAAATTCTGCGGTGTGGTGAGGGTCGACTCTTAATGTAAAAATTGGAGAAAGAACAAAACAGCGCTTCTTGGAGACGTCGGAAAAAACACAGCTCATTAGCATTATGGCTACAGACGCACAAAATGTCAGGCAGGGCTTACTAACAGCATCAAAGCTCGACGCATTTCAAATACATCACTTGTGCCGCCTCTTTCACGTTTATAAAATTGCGAAAAGTAAGAATATATAGCTATCTGATTAGTGCCTGGGAGCAAGTGAGCATCCTGAACACTAATCAGAGGCAGGTGAAAATAATCAGCACCCATGGCAACCAAGAAATCACAAACTGAAACAGTACTAAGGGAGTCTTTAACTAAACAAAACATCATGACAAATATACTTTAAAAAATATTTTTTAAATTCACCAAAATTCTGCGGTGTGGTGAGGATCGACTCTTGATGTAAAAATTGGACAAAGTACAAAACAGCGCTTCTTGGAGACGTCAGAAAAAAACACAGCTCATTAGCATTTAAGCTACAGACGCACAAAATGCATCAAAGCTCGACACATTTCAAATACATCATTGTGCCGCCTCTTTCACGTTTATAAAATTGCGAAAAGCAGGAATATACAGCTCTCTGATTAGTGCCCGGGAGCAGGTGAGCATCCCGAATACTAATCAGAGGCAGGTGAAAATAATCAGCACCCATGGCAACCAAGAAATCACAAACCCGGGGGTGCTGAAACAGAACTAAGGTAGTCTTTAACTAAACAAAACATCATGACAAATATACTTTAAAAAATATTTTTAAAATTCATCAAAATTCTGCGGTGTGGTGAGGGTCGACTCTTGATGTAAAAATTGGACAAAGTACAAAACAGCGCTTCTTGGAGATGTCGGAAAAAAACAGCTCATTAGCATTAAGGCTACAGACGCACAAAATGCATCAAAGCTCGACACATTTCAAATACATCATTGTGCCGCCTCGTTCACGTTTATAAAATTGCTATAAAATAGTGGAACATGAGACCCTAAATGTATGTTTATGCTGGCCACTCCACTGCGCCGCACAGATTGCATCACAGCGTGCCGATTTCCTCCTTCACCTCATTACAGACGACCCAAAGATGTGCACACATACTGTATTAGAGATGAATGATGAGGCCGTGTCTCACCATGCGCGCCGCCTGCTCGCCGTGACTCACCAGGAATACAAAGCAGGGAGATCCGCATTTGCACGTTGAGCCGATTCATTTGGACTTTTGTGAATGACAAACACTATTGATGTTGTCGGGCCTTTTTGGCACCCGGGGAAAGTGCGCCGGCGCCATATTTCTGTCAACTTCCTGTCGGGATGAGTTGCGGGGGATATGCTGCAGTGCGTATATTTATGTCTACAGCTTGTCATCAGCTCTCATTCAGCAGGGGCCACTTTGAAAAAGGGAATACACAACGTAATGTGCCGGCTTTTTAACAAATATCAATCACTTGTTTCCCCGGTAGCAATTTATTTTACTATGCAGACAGCTGAATTGTATGTGTAAAACATATTTGCCATTTGTGCTCCTACATAATAAAAGCATTGTATACAACCCGTCTTTTTCAAGACATTTACATGCAGAAATATCTTAGGAGAGTTATTTGACTACTGCACTTCACTGCAATCATAACGTCTGTTGTTTGACAAATTGCTAACAATCTTTGATGATAATAATAATAATAGATTTGATTTGTAAAAAGCACTTTACATTGAGTAAACAACCTCAAAGTGCTACAGTGTATTAAAAAAAAAAAAAAATACAAATATATGAAAAATAAATAAAAATAATAACTAGAACAGCAAAATAGCTAAAACTCGTATGCATATATCTAAAAAAGGCTTTTTTTTTTTTTTTTTTACAAAAAGAAGGGTTTTTAAGCCTTTTTTAAGAGCATCCACAGTCTGTGGTGCCCTCAGGTGGTCAGGGAGAGCGTTCCACAGACTGGGAGCGGCGGAGCAGAAAGCCCGGTCTCCCATTAATCGTAAAGCCCGTGCAATCCTTGAGACACATCCCCCCAAAATATTGTTGTTTTCGCTTTATGAGTCGGCACGGCTTTGGTATTTACGTGTTCCCTAGATGCAGAAGAACAGGAAGGGGCGTGCAGGTAAAATTAGGATTCAACCCTTTAATAAACTCATAATATTCCCCTCAATTCCCCCCAAAAATTAATTAACTCGCTGGAATATAAAGACAATATAACATACATCCATAAACCTGGATGCATATGCAAAAGTGCAATATATTTATCTGTAATCTATTCGTTTATATATGCACCTTATTGCTTTTTTACCCTGCACTACCATTAACTAATGCAACAAAATTTAGTTCTTATCTGTACTGTAAAGTTCAAATTTGAATGACAATAAAAAGGAAGTCTAAGTCTAAGCAAGGCAAAATACAAACACAGAGTCGTGTGCTTAAGACTATCTTAGCATAGCATAATGAGTAGCAGGAACTAATAATGTAGCAAACGGCTAGCATGGCAAAGCTACGATCACATAAGCGTAAAACCATCTTCACAGTCACCAGTAGCAAACAATGTACCCGCACCCAGCAAATGGCGTATTTAAAGGGGGCGTGATTAGTGTAGACAGCAGGTGGGGACACTAATAAAAAACAAAACAAAGGTAAGTGCGAAAAACGACATCACATCAACCGAAATACGAGCACTGGATACGAACTAAACACCAAACTGCCCAGTGGCCTTGTGGTTAGAGTGTCCGCCCCAAGATTGGTAGGTTGTGAGTCATACCAAAGACTATAAAAATGGGACCCATTACCTCCCTGCTTGGCACTCAGCATCAAGGGTTGGAATTGGGGGTTAAATCACCAACACGATTCCCGAGCGCGGCCACCGCTGCTGCTCACTGCTCCCCTCGCCTCATGGGTCAAATGTAGAGGGTAATTTCACCACACTTAGTGTGTGTCTGACCATCAGTGGTACTGTAACTTCAGCTTTTAACAGAGGGAAGAATGACAACACAAATAACACAGGACAAGACCTATGCGACGGGTCATGACATTATGTTTCCATGGCAACGGTGATTTTGAATCTTATTTTTTTTATTTTTTTTATTTTTTTTTTTAATTAAATGTATTTATATTATCATTTAGTGCAGCCGGGCCGGAGCAGGAGGGGATAGAAAGAGAAAAAAAAAGAAGACAGAGGGGGAAATTGTGGGGACAAGAGGGGGATTAGACAGAGAGACAAAAACAACAACAGCAAACAACAACAACAACAACAACAACAACAATAGAGCAACATCAGCAAATACGACATGTACAAATATGATGGTAAAAGTAATAGCAAATAAGCAGTTAGCGAAAAATAAAAAATAATACAGAAATGACAATGAGCATTATTACACTACAAATGGATCAATACAAATACCAATAGAAATAGCGCTATTGATAATGAACAATACCAATAATTTACCTTTATTATCAACAATACAGTTGTTCAAATGCAACAATACATATACGTAATGATAACTTGAGATACGGAAGAATGCAGAAAAATGGAGGGGGAGAAAGAGAAGCAACCTACATTAACCTTGTAGATTGTTATAGGTTAAGCTTTGTCAGTGAAAAACAGCTTTTAAACCAAGTACTGTCCGCATAGTTTTGTTTTTTTATTGATGCAATGCACATTGTAGAAATTTGAAGCAAAAAGGCTTAAATGTTGATACGAATAGCATATAATGTCACACAAATCTATTTTAAAATATATATATTACTTTTTATTTTTTTTATTTTTCCAAAACTGAAAAAAATACTTAAAACTAGTATCTGTCATTTTAACCGCAGCTGTCACTGCAACTTTATTTTGAGCTTCATCAGAACACACAAATGAAAATAATTTCGGTACCTTTTTGCGCTCAGAATATGGCCATGAAATGAAGTAAATGGTTCAATAAAACCACAAAAAAAAACTTAAGGCAACTACTTTCTTCAAGAAGCTCTGTAACAGACCTCGTGTGTCTCTTCCACAAAAGGGAAAAACACTTGTTTTCTCTTCCATCAGCAAACTACAAGGTTGTGAGTTCAATCTCCGGTGATTCATTGGTTCAGACTATTCTGAGCCCCGGTGTAATTCCCTCTAAACACCGAGAGTCTCCGCAGGTAATCATGTTCTTTTCTTTTTTTTGGATGGCAGCATTATGCAGCGACAAAGAACTTCAGATGAAGTTCAACCAGGAGAGCATTCAGGTAAAACTGCAGTCTGTGCGAGGACCATGTGGTCGGATGTAAACAAGGTGCAATAGTGGCAAGAGTGCAAACAACATGTTTACGCCATTTTTATATTTTTGTATTTTAAGTAAAAAAAAATGCTAAAAACTGAAACATATATCAGCTTACCTATTCAGTGGCTTAGTGGTTAGAGTGTCCGCCCTGAGATTGGTAGGTTGTGAGTTCAAATAATGTACCCGCACCCAGCAAATGGCGTATTTAAGGGTAAGGATTAGTGTAGACAGCAGGTCGGGACACTAATAAAAAAACAAAGGTAGGTGCAAAAAACGACAACACATCAACCAAAATACGAGCACTGGATAAGAACTAAACACCAAACTGCCCAGTGGCCTTGTGGTTGGAGTGTCTGCCCTGAGATCGATAGGTCGTGAGTTCAAACCCCGGCCGAGTCATACAAAAGACTATAAAAATGGGACCCATTACCTCCCTGCTTGGACACTCAGCATCAAGCGTTGGAATTGGGGGTTAAATCACCAACAATGATTCCCGGGCGCGGCCACCGCTGCTGCCCACTGCTCCCCTCACCTCCCCTCACCTCCCAGGGGGTGATCAAGGGTGATGGGTCAAATGCAGAGAATAATTGCGCCACACTTAGTGTGTGTGTGACAATCATTGGTACTTTAACTTTTTTTTGTGTTATAGGTGGCGAAGTGTATTGTAATTAATTATTAGTGTCACAATTTCCTTACTCTTTCATTTGTTATTAAATACGGTTGTGTAATTGCTTAACTTAGTGTGTCAAAAATGTTACCTGTACAAAAATATTACTTATTATTAGTATTTTCCAGACCGTAGGGCACACCGGGTTATAAGGTCTATTTTCGTTATTTTTTCATATATAAGGCGCACCGGATTATAGGGCGTATTAAAGAAGTCAAATTAATTTAAAAATGTTTTCTAAATGTAAAATACTTCCTTGTGGTCTACATAAAATGTAATGGTGGTTCTTTGGTCAAAATGTTGCATAGATGATGTTTTACAGATCATCTTCAAGCCGCTTTCTGACAGTCGCTTCAGGATGCACCGTCTTATTTACGTGGCTCACCTTCGGCAGCGTCTTCTCCCCGTCATCTTTGTTGTAGCGGTGTAGCGTGCAAGGACGGGAGTGGAAGAAGTGTCAAAAGACGGAGCTAACTGTTTTAATGACATTCAGACTTTACTTCAATCAATAACGGAGCAGCATCTCCTCATCCGGAAACAACAACAAGGTGAAAAAACGTCCGACCGGAACTCTAATAACTAAAATTCATTGGGTGAATAATATGAACTCACCACACCGGTATGTTTTAGCACTTTCACGGCGTGTTTACTGACAGATATAAGTAAGAACTTTACACTACTTTATATTAGAAATGGCAAGAGCGGAGGATGAATGTCCCACAACAAGAAGAAGCCTATCGACTACGGTGTCGCCACGGACTACAAAGGCGGATGCACGCAATTTTTCAGGATTTATGCAGATCCCAAATACAGATCAGCAGGTACCAGAAGGTAAGAAAAGTTGCTTTTGCGCAATATTGCGGAACAAAACGGCAGATAATATGTCTTACCTTATACACGCACCATAATAATACTCGTATGTTTAATGCGCTGGAAATACTTCATAGAGATGGAAATACTTCATAGAGATGCGCGGATAGGCAATTATTTCATCCGCAACCGCATCACAAAAGCCGTCAACCATCCGCATCCACCCGAACTAACATTTAATCAAAACCGCACCCGCCCGCACCCGCCCGTTGGTATATATCTAATATAGACGATGCAAGGCATTAGTGAGGTTATAAAGCTTTTGCCTGTTAAAGAAAGGAGACTGATCCAATGAAGCAGAGACATTCAATGCGTGCCACGCTGTCACGGCCCAGACGCACACCAGTGCGCAATCATCTGGGAGCCGCGCTGAGCGCACCTCCAAGCGCGCTCGCGCCACTCAAACTGCTGCAGGCAGCTGCGTTCTATCTTGTTTTAACATCCTGTGGCACTCTTCTGGGATCACGGCGGACGAAACTGCTCATGCTCAGGGTGTTTGTGGAGGTTCGGGGTTTTGCACAAATGTGATGCACCATGTTAGATGTCCCGGTTTTGTGACTGTCGTAGACATAAACAGCGTCGCAGCTCTTGCAAATCACGTAGCCAGCATTACTATCATCCTGATTTACAACCTCATAAAAACGAGTCCACGCTGAACTTTTCTGGCCTTTTTTTCCCCTGGTCTTTAGTATTCCCTTTTTTAGTTTGTCGCGTACCACGTTTGCTGCCGGCGTTGCCATCTCTTTTTTTTTTCTTCTTCTGTTGTGGCGTGCTGCAGGTGCCTGCTCGTTTTTCGTATGTGGGTAACAACATTTAACTATGTATATATATTTCCGAATTGGTTTAACTGCCACCCGCCTGAATCTATTTAAAATCTAATTTTTTTAAATTTCAACCGCCCGACCCGACCCGCGGATAAAATCACATTTTGTTTTATTTCAACCGCCCGACCCGCGGATAATCCGCGGACTCCGCGGTTGTGTCCGCAAACCGCGCATCTCTAATATATATATATACAGGTAAAAGCCAGTAAATTAGAATATTTTGAAAAACTTGATTTATTTCAGTAATTGCATTCAAAAGGTGTAACTTGTACATTATATTTATTCATTGCACACAGACTGATGCATTCAAATGTTTATTTCATTTAATTTTGATGATTTGAAGTGGCAACAAATGAAAATCCAAAATTCCGTGTGTCACAAAATTAGAATATTACTTAAGGCTAATACAAAAAAGGGATTTTTAGAAATGTTGGCCAAATGAAAAGTATGAAAATGAAAAATATGAGCATGTACAATACTCAATACTTGGTTAGAGCTCCTTTTGCCTCAATTACTGCGTTAATGCGGCGTGGCATGGAGTCGATGAGTTTCTGGCACTGCTCAGGTGTTATGAGAGCCCAGGTTGCTCTGATAGTGGCCTTCAACTCTTCTGCGTTTTTGGGTCTGGCATTCTGCATCTTCCTTTTCACAATACCCCACAGATTTTCTATGGGGCTAAGGTCAGGGGAGTTGGCGGGCCAATTTAGAACAGAAATACCATGGTCCGTAAACCAGGCACGGGTAGATTTTGCGCTGTGTGCAGGCGCCAAGTCCTGTTGGAACTTGAAATCTCCATCTCCATAGAGCAGGTCAGCAGCAGGAAGCATGAAGTGCTCTAAAACTTGCTGGTAGACGGCTGCGTTGACCCTGCATCTCAGGAAACAGAGTGGACCGACACCAGCAGATGACATGGCACCCCAAACCATCACTGATGGTGGAAACTTTACACTAGACTTCAGGCAACGTGGATCCTGTGCCTCTCCTGTCTTCCTCCAGACTCTGGGACCTCGATTTCCAAAGGAAATGCAACATTTGCATGGTTGGGTGATGGTTTGGGGTGCCATGTCATCTGCTGGTGTCGGTCCACTCTGTTTCCTGAGATCCAGGGTCAACGCAGCCGTCTACTAGCAAGTTTTAGAGCACTTCATGCTTCCTGCTGCTGACCTGCTCTATGGAGATGGAGATTTCAAGTTCCAACAGGACTTGGCGCCTGCACACAGCGCAAAATCTACCCGTGCCTGGTTTACGGACCATGGTATTTCTGTTCTAAATTGGCCCGCCAACTCCCCTGACCTTAGCCCCATAGAAAATCTGTGGGGTATTGTGAAAAGGAAGATGCAGAATGCCAGACCCAAAAACGCAGAAGAGTTGAAGGCCACTATCAGAGCAACCTGGGCTCTCATAACACCTGAGCAGTGCCAGAAACTCATCGACTCCATGCCACGCCGCATTAACGCAGTAATTGAGGCAAAAGGAGCTCCAACCAAGTATTGAGTATTGTACATGCTCATATTTTTCATTTTCATACTTTTCAGTTGGCCAACATTTCTAAAAATCCCTTTTTTGTATTAGCCTTAAGTAATATTCTAATTTTGTGACACACGGAATTTTGGATTTTCATTTGTTGCCACTTCAAATCATCAAAATTAAATGAAATAAACATTTGAATGCATCAGTCTGTGTGCAATGAATAAATATAATGTACAAGTTACACCTTTTGAATGCAATTACTGAAATAAATCAAGTTTTTCAAAATATTCTAATTTACTGGCTTTTACCTGTATATATATATATATATATTTTTTTTTTTTTTTTTTTTGCGAGCTGCGGCAAGCCCAAGAGAAACAAGAAGATCAAGTTCAAAAGTTCAAGCAAGATTTAGGCCATAAAAAAAAAACAGGTAGAGAAAAGGCCAGGGAATCGACCGTGACTATGTAAGCCCAAAGGTTGCGGGTTCAAACCTGAAGCGAGCGAGCGACGGAGACACTTTGTTTACACGCGAGGCGGTCGGGAGAGAAAAGATGTATAGCGACTTTGAGAGCTTGGAAGTGTACCGACTGCAGCCCTCCGGCCAGCAGCGCTGCATGACTGAACCTTTCCTTGTGCCCCCCCTCAACACAAAGACTCGCACTGAGGAGGGAGAAATAACAAGAGGTTGGCTAGTTAACCGGGGTCACCGGGTCAAAGGTGAAGAGGCGCTTAAGTGTGTTTATGCGTGCACATGTGTGTTCTTGTCTTTTCTACCTTTATATGGCACAACCCTTGACATTTCGGCTGCAACACAAAATGATAGGATGAGCTACTTTTTAACCCCGTTAGAATGTGTGTGTGTGTGTGTGTGCGTGTGTGTGTGTGTGTGTGTGTGTGTGTGTGTGTGTGTGTGTGTTTGTGTGTGTGTGTGTGTTTGTGTGTGTGTGTGTGTGCAGGTATTCCTACTCTCATCTTTGCAAGGACCTGCCCAACTCCGTTTCAAGGGTTGAGGTCTCATGCATGCAAACATGACATTTTAATGATGCTATAACAGTAACATGTGTACCTACAGTCTGTTAACGAGCACCAAACGTTAGAACAATCCATCATCTTCCTCACTTTTGAAAAAAAAAAGGAGGAGCTCAAACAAAAGTTTTGCAATTTTCCTGACATCCTTAAAGGGGAACATTATCACCAGACCTATGTAAGCGTCAATATATACCTTGATGTTGCAGAAAAAAGACCATATATTTTTTTAACCGATGTCCGAACTCTAAATGGGTGAATTTTGGCGAATTAAACGCCTTTCTAATATTCGCTCTCGGGTTGTGACGTCACATCGGGAAGCAATCCGCCATTTTCTCAAACACCGAGTCAAATCAGCTCTGTTATTTTCCGTTTTTTCGACTGTTTTCCGTACCTTGGAGACATCATGCCTCGTCGGTGTGTTGTCGGAGGGTGTAACAACACGAACAGGGACGGATTCAAGTTGCACCAGTGGCCCAAAGATGCGAAAGTGGCAAGAAATTGGACGTTTGTTCCGCACACTTTACCGACGAAAGCTATGCTACGACAGAGATGGCAAGAATGTGTGGATATCCTGCGACACTCAAAGCAGATGCATTTCCAACGATAAAGTCAAAGAAATCTGCCGCCAGACCCCCATTGAATCTGCCGGAGTGTGTGAGCAATTCAGGGACAAAGGCCCTCGGTAGCACGGCAAGCAATGGCGGAAGTTTGTTCCTGCAGACGAGCGAGCTAAACCCCCTGGATGTCTTGGCTCACACCGTCAAGAGAAGAATATCGACCCTAGCTTTCCTGGCCTGCTGACATGAGGGTATGTCTACAGAATATATTAATTGATGAAAATTGGGCTGTCTGCACTCTCAAAGTGCATGTTGTTGCCAAATGTATTTCATATGCTGTAAACCTAGTTCATAGTTGTTAGTTTCCTTTAATGCCAAACAAACACATACCAATCGTTGGTTAGGAGGCGATCGCCTAATTTGTCCTCGCTTTCTCCCGTGTCGCTGGCTGTCGTGTCGTTTTCGTCGGTTTCGCTTGCAAACGGTTCAAACCGATATGGCTCAATAGCTTCAGTTTCTTCTTCAATGTCGTTTTCGCTACCTGCCTCCACACTACAACCATCCGTAATCTGTTGAATCGCTTAAGCCGCTGAAATCCGAGTCTGAATCCGAGCTAATGTCGCTATAGCTTGCTGTTCTTTCCGCCATGTTTGTTTGTGTTGGCATCACTATGTGACGTCACAGGAAAATGGACGGGTGTTTATAACGATGGTTAAAATCAGGCACTTTGAAGCTTTTTTTTAGGGATATTGCGTGATGGGTAAAATTTTGAAAAAAACTTCGAAAAATATAATAAGCCACTGGGAACTGATTTTTAATGGTTTTAACAATTCTGAAATTGTGATAATGTTCCCCTTTAAGGTAAAAAAAAAACCCTCATTACTCACGAACATGATACCAACTCTGAGATCATTACTCACACGTTTGTTACGGCTCGTCTCGATAACTGCAACGCATTATTTTCGGGTCTCCCTATGTCTAGCATTAAAAGATTACAGTTGGTACAAAATGCGGCTGCTGGACTTTTGACAAGAAGAAAAAAGTTTGATCATATTACGCCTATACTGTATATACCTTTATATACATATATACATATACCTATACTGTATATACCTTTATATACATATACCTATACTGTATATACCTTTATATACATATACCTATACTGTATATACCTTTATATACATATATACATATACCTGCACGGGCTTCCTGTGCACTTAAGATGTGACTTTAAGGTTTTACTACTTACGTATAAAATACTACACGGTCTAGCTCCAGTCTATCTTGTCGATTGTATTGTACCATATGTCCCGGCAAGAAATCTGCGTTTAAAGAACTCCGGCTTATTAGTGATTCCCAGAGCCCAAAAAAAGTCTGCGGCTATAGAGCGTTTTCTATTCGGGCACCAGTACTATGGAATGCCCTCCCGGAAACAGTTAGAGATGCTACCTCAGTAGAAGCATTTAAGTCCCATCTTAATGGCTGTCCAGAGTCGGGACCTGGGGTGGACCGCTCGCCTGTGCATCGGTTGGGGACCTCTCTGCGCTGCTGACCTGTCTCCGCTCGGGATGGTCTCCTGCTGGCACCACTATGGACTGGAATCTCACTATTATGTTAGATTCACTAAGGACTGGACTCTCACTATTATGTTGGATCCACTATGGACTGGACTCTCACTATTATGTTAGATGTACTATGGACTGGATTCTCACTATTATGTTAGATCCACTATGGACTGGACTCTCACTATTATGTTAAATCTACTATGAACTGGACTCTCACTATTATGTTAGATCCACTATGGACTGGACTCTCACTATTATGTTAGATCCACTATGGACTGGACTCTCACTATTACATTAGATCCACTATGGACTCGACTCTCACTATTATGCTAGATCCACTATGGACTGGACTCTCACACTATTATGTTAGATCCACTATGAACTGGACTCTCACTATTATGTAATATCCACTACGAACTGGACTCTCACGATATTATGCTAGATCCACTGTGGACTGGACTCTCACTATCATGTTAGATCTACTATGGACTGGACTCTCACTTTTATGTTAGATCCACTATGGACTGGACTCTCACTATTATGTTAGATCCACTATGGACTGGACTCTCACTATTATGTTAGATCCACTATGGACTGGACTCTCACTATTACATTAGATCTACTATGGACTGGACTCTCACTACTATGCTAGATCCACTATGGACTAGACTCTCACACTATTATGTTAGATCCACTATGAACTGGACTCTCACTATTATGTAAGATCCACTACGAACTGGACTCTCACGATATTATGCTAGATCCACTATGGACTGGACTCTCACTATCATGTTAGATCTACTATGGACTGGACTCTCACTATTATGTTAGATCCACTATGGACTGGACTCTCACTATTATGTTGGATCCACTATGGACTGGACTCTCACTATTATGTTAGATTCACTATGGACTGGACTCTCACACTATTATGTTAGATGCACTATGGACTGGACTCTCACACTATTATGTTAGATCCACTATGGACTGGACTCTCACACTATTAAATTAGATCCACAATGGACTGGACTCTCACTATTATGTTAGATCTACTATGGACTGGACTCTCACTATTATGTTAGATCCACTATGGACTGGACTCTCACTATTATGTTAGATCAACTATGGACTGGACTCTCACTATTATGTTAGATCCACTATGGACTGGACTCTCACTATTATGTTAGATTTACTATGGACTGGACTCTCACTATTATGTTAGATCCACTATGGACTGGACTCTCACTATTATGTTAGATCCACTATGGACTGGACTCTCACTATTATGTTAGATCCAGTATGGACTGGATTATCACTATTATGTTAGATCCACTATGGACTGGACTCTCACTATTATGTTAGATCCACTATGGACTGGACTCTCACACTATTATGTTAGATCTACTATGGACTGGACTCTCACAATATTATGTTAGATCCACTATGGACTGGACTCTCACACTATTATGTTAGATCCACTATGGACTGGACTCTCACTATTATGTTTGATCCACTATTGACCTGGACTCTCACTATTATGTTAGATCCACTATGGACTGGACTCTCACTATTATGTTAGATTCACTATGGACTGGACACTCACACTATTATGTTAGATCCACTATGGACTGGACTCTCACACTATTAAGTTAGATCCACAATGGACTGGACTCTCACTATTATGTAAGATCCACTACGAACTGGACTCTCACGATATTATGCTAGATCCATTATGGACTGGACTCTCACTATCATGTTAGATTTACTATGGACTGGACTCTCACTATTATGTTAGATCCACTATGGACTGGACTCTCACTATTATGTTTGATCCACTATGGACTGGACTCTCACTATTATGTTAGATTCACTATGGACTGGACTCTCACACTATTATGTTAGATGCACTATGGACTGGACTCTCACACTATTATGTTAGATCCACTATGGACTGGACTCTCACACTATTAAGTTAGATACACAATGGACTGGACTTTCACTATTATGTTAGATCTACTATGGACTGGACTCTCACTATTATGTTAGATCCACTATGGACTGGACTCTCACTATTATGTTAGATCAACTATGGACTGGACTCTCACTATTATGTTAGATCCACTATGGACTGGACTCTCACTATTATGTTAGATTTACTATGGACTGGACTCTCACTATTATGTTAGATCCACTATGGACTGGACTCTCACTATTATGTTAGATCCACTATGGACTGGACTCTCACTATTATGTTAGATCCACTATGGACTGGACTCTCACTATTATGTTAGATCCACTATGGACTGGACTCTCACTATTATGTTAGATCCACTATGGACTGGACTCTCACTATTATGTTAGATCCAGTATGGACTGGATTATCACTATTATGTTAGATCCACTATGGACTGGACTCTCACTATTATGTTAGATCCACTATGGACTGGACTCTCACACTATTATGTTAGATCTACTATGGACTGGACTCTCACAATATTATGTTAGATCCACTATGGACTGGACTCTCACACTATTATGTTAGATCCACTATGGACTGGACTCTCACTATTATGTTTGATCCACTATTGACCTGGACTCTCACTATTATGTTAGATCCACTATGGACTGGACTCTCACTATTATGTTAGATTCACTATGGACTGGACACTCACACTATTATGTTAGATCCACTATGGACTGGACTCTCACACTATTATGTTTGATCCACTATGGACTGGACTCTCACACTATTAGGTTTGATCCACTATGGACTGGACTCTCACTATTATGTTAGATCTACTATGGACTGGACTCTTACTATTATGTAAGATCCACTACGAACTGGACTCTCACGATATTATGCTAGATCCACTATGGACTGGACTCTCACTATCATGTTAGATCTACTATGGACTGGACTCTCACTATTATGTTAGATCCACTATGGACTGGACTCTCACTATTATGATAGATTCACTATGGACTGGACTCTCACTATTATGTTAGATGCACTATGGACTGGACTCTCACACTATTATGTTAGATCCACTATGGACTGGACTCTCACACTATTATGTTAGATCCACTATGGACTGGACTCTCACACTATTAAGTTAGATCCACAATGGACTTGACTCTCACTATTATGTTAGATCTACTATGGACTGGACTCTCACTATTATGTTAGATCCACTATGGACTGGACTCTCACTATTATGTTAGATCTACTATGGACTGGACTCTCACTATTATGTTAGATCCACTATGGACTGGATTATCACTGTTATGTTAGCTCCACTATGGACTGGACTCTCACACTATTATGTTAGATCCACTATGGACCGGACTCTCACTATTATGTTAGATCCACTATGAACTGGACTCTCACACTATTATGTTAGATCCACTATGGACTGGACTCTCACACTATTATGTTAGATCCACTATGGACTGGATTCTCACTGTTATGTTAGCTCCACTATGGACTGGACTCTCACACTATTAGGTTAGATCCACAATGGACTGGACTCTCACAATATTATGTTAGATCCACTATATACTGGACTCACACTATTATGTTAGATCCACTATGGACTGGACTCTCACACTATTATGTTAGATCCACTATGAACTGGACTCTCACTATTACGTAAGATCCACTACGAACTGGACTCTCACGATATTGTGCTAGATCCACTATGGACTGGACTCTCACTATCATGTTAGATCTACTATGGACTGGACTCTCACTATTATGTTACATCCACTATGGACTGGACTCTCACTATTATGTTAGATCCACTATGGACTGGACTCTCACTATTATGTTAGATTCACTATGGACTGGACTCTCACACTATTATGTTAGATGCACTATGGACTGGACTCTCACACTATTATGTTAGATCCACTATGGACTGGACTCTCACACTATTAAGTTAGATCCACAATGGACTGGACTCTCACTATTATGTTAGATCTACTATGGACTGGACTCTCACTATTATGTTGGATCCACAATGGACTGGACTCTCAGTATTATGTTAGATCAACTATGGACTGGACTCTCACTATTATGTTAGATCCACTATGGACTGGACTCTCACTATTATGTTAGATTTACTATGGACTGGACTCTCACTATTATGTTAGATCCACTATGGACTGGACTCTCACTATTATGTTAGATCCACTATGGACTGGACTCTCACTATTATGTTAGATCCACTATGGACTGGACTCTCACTATTATGTTAGATTCACTATGGACTGGACTCTCACACTATTATGTTAGATCCACTATGGACTGGACTCTCACACTATTAAGTTAGATCCACAATGGACTGGACTCTCACTATTATGTTAGATCTACTATGGACTGGACTCTCACTATTATGTTAGATCCACAATGGACTGGACTCTCAGTATTATGTTAGATCAACTATGGACTGGACTCTCACTATTATGTTAGATCCACTATGGACTGGACTCTCACTATTATGTTAGATTTACTATGGACTGGACTCTCACTATTATGTTAGATCCACTATGGACTGGACTCTCACTATTATGTTAGATCCACTATGGACTGGACTCTCACTATTATGTTAGATCCAGTATGGACTGGATGATCACTATTATGTTAGATCCACTATGGACTGGACTCTCACTATTATGTTAGATCCACTATGGACTGGACTCTCACACTATTATGTTAGATCTACTATGGACTGGACTCTCACAATATTATGTTAGATCCACTATGGACTGGACTCTCACACTATTATGTTAGATCCACTATGGACTGGACTCTCACTATTATGTTTGATCCACTATTGACCTGGACTCTCACTATTATGTTAGATCCACTATGGACTGGACTCTCACTATTATGTTAGATTCACTATGGACTGGACACTCACACTATTATGTTAGATCCACTATGGACTGGACTCTCACACTATTATGTTAGATCCACTGTGGACTGGACTCTCACACTATTATGTTTGATCCACTATGGACTGGACTCTCACACTATTAGGTTAGATCCACTATGGACTGGACTCTCACTATTATGTTAGATCTACTATGGACTGGACTCTCACTATTATGTAAGATCCACTACGAACTGGACTCTCACGATATTATGCTAGATCCACTATGGACTGGACTCTCACTATCATGTTAGATCTACTATGGACTGGACTCTCACTATTATGTTAGATCCACTATGGACTGGACTCTCACTATTATGATAGATTCACTATGGACTGGACTCTCACTATTATGTTAGATGCACTATGGACTGGACTCTCACACTATTATGTTAGATCCACTATGGACTGGACTCACACTATTATGTTAGATCCACTATGGACTGGACTCTCACACTATTAAGTTAGATCCACAATGGACTGGACTCTCACTATTATGTTAGATCCACTATGGACTGGACTCTCACTATTATGTTAGATCCACTATGAACTGGACTCTCACTATTATGTTAGATCCACTATGAACTGGACTCTCACTATTATGTTGGATCCACTATGAACTGGACTCTCACTATTATGTAAGATCCACTATGGACTGGACTCTCACTATTATGTTAGATCCACTATGGACTGGACTCTCACTATTATGTTAGATCCACTATGGACTGGACTCTCACTATTATGTTAGATCCACTATGAACTGGACTTTCACTATTATGTAAGATCCACTACGAACTGGACTCTCACGATATTATGCTAGATCCACTATGGACTGGACTCTCACTATCATGTTAGATCTACTATGGACTGGACTCTTACTATTTTGTTAGATCCACTATGAACTGGACTCTCACTATTATGTTAGATCCACTATGGACTGGACTCTCACTATTATGTTAGATCCACTATGGACTGGACTCTCACTATTATGTTAGATCCACTATGGACTGGACTCTCACACTATTATGTTAGATCCACTACGGACTGGACTCTCACTATTATGTTAGATCAACTATGGACTGGACTCTCACTATTATGTTAGATCCACTACGGACTCCATCTCACTATTATGTTAGATCTATTATGGACTGGACTCTCACACTATTATGTTAGATCCACTATGGACTGGACTCTCACACTATTATGTTACATCCACTATGGACTGGACTCCCACACTAATATGTTAGATCCACTATGGACTGGACTCTCACACTATTATGTTAGCTCCACTATGACTATTATGTTAGCTCCACTATGGACTGGACTCTCTCACTATCATGTTAGATCCACTATGTACTGGACTCACACTATTATGTTAGATCCACTATGAACTGGACTCTCATTATTATGTTAGATCCACTATGGACTGGACTCTCACACTATTATGTTAGATCCACTATGGACTGGACTCTCACACTATTATGTTAGATCCACTATGGACTGGACTCTCACACTATTATGTTTGATCCACTATGGACTGGACTCTCACTATTATGTTAGATCCACTATGGACTGGACTCTCACTATTACGTTAGTCCCCACATCTGCGGTCTTCTCCGAGGTTTCTCATTGTCATCCCATTGGGTTGAGTTTTTCCTTGCCCTGATGTGGGCTCTGAACCGAGGATGTCGTTGTGGCTTGTGCAGCCCTTTGAGACACTCGTTATTTAGGGCTATATAAATAAACATGTACGTCTTTCCACCAGTAATAATTCCAATACATTTCAACACGCCATGTTGCATTGATTACAGGCGCGGCGTTTACGTGCTCCTAATTAAAACAAGTATTCCATCGGAGCGCTCAGCTGCACTCCATTACCTGTGAGCTCACCGTGCCCAAACTCTTGGAGGGACATCCATCAGCTCTCTGACAGCAACGACCTGCCCCGAACACATCCAGTCATGCGGGGAGTATATACCCTGAGACGGCCCCCAATAGCACTTCAACTCCTGACCTCGCCGTCCACCTGCACGGAGGCCTTTTCATCATGTAGCATATCTTCTTTATGGCGACACACACACACACACACACACACACACACACACACACACACACACACACACACACACACACACACACACACACACACACACACACACACACACACACACAGGGTGTCATCACTTCAGAGGACATTACTTACAGCCTGGAGACGACAGCTTACACTCCAACCCTCCCTCAACTCCCTGATGGTGCATTCCAGAAACCTGGGAAATGGGGAAATACCCCACTTTGGAGTTTTCCAGGTGAATGAAGTCAAGCGTTAAAGCAAACGTGGCTGACGACCTCAATAAGCTACTGCTTGACTTTGAACTTTACTGACATGTTAAATGGTACTACCGTATTTTTCGGACTATAAGGCACACTTAAAATAATTTTTTTCCCCCTCAAAATTGCGCCTTATAACACCTAATGTACGGAATACGTTTGGTTGAGCTTATTTTATTTGGTACATGGTTTAATGATAAGTGTGACCAGTAGATGGCAGTCAAACATAAGAGATGTCATGATCTGTGGCAGGATCATGTTTTGTTTCGTTATGTTCTGTTAGTTTTGGACTCCCATAGTTCATAGTTCCTGGGTTTGTTTTGGTTACCATGGGTACTAATTGGTTTCACCTGTTTGGCATGTTCACCTGCTGCCGAGCACTAATCAGAGAGCTATTTATTCACGTTGCTCGCCACACTCGGTCTGGCTTCATTGTTTGCTTCATGCAACCTGTCAACGCAAGCTTTACGTAGCCTTGTCTACGTAAGTTTTGCTTGTTTCTAGTCCATGCTAAGTGGTAGCTTAGTTTCGAGTGCGATCAGCAAATTATTCCTCTTGCTTGTTTTCTGTTTTTTGTACCTCTTTAAATTTTGATAATTAAATCATGTTCCTACCCGCACGCCATGTCCGGAGTGGTCCGTCTGCATTTCGGGAGAACGAACCCCGCAGTAAGCTGCGAAAATACCCGTCGTGACAAGAGATATGTGTAGACTGCACTATGATGGCAATATGACTCAAGTGAACAACACCAACATATTAAATGTTCCATTGAAAATATATCGCTCAAAAATATATCAAAATGTTTTAGTACGACTTTGGTAAGCTATGAAGCCGCACCGCTTGAAGGATTGTCGGCACAATACGAGTATTATTATGGTGTGTGTATAAGGCAAGACATATTATTTGGCGTTTTGTCTCGCAATATTATGCAAAAGCAACTTTTCTTACCTTGTGGTACCTGCTGATCTGCATTTGGGATCTGCATAAGTCCTGAAAAATAACAATAGCTTCTTCTTTTTCTCTATCTTCTTGTTATGGGACATTCATCCTCCGCTGTTGCCATTTCTAATATAAAGTAGTGTAAAGTTCTTACTTATATCTGTCAGTAAACTCGCCAAGAGAGCGCTAAAACATACCAGTGTAGTGAGTTTACATTATTCACTCAAGGAACTTTAGTTATTAGAGTTCCGGTCGGACGGTTTTTACGGGACACATTTCCTGTGTGGTTGTTTCCGGATGAGGAGATGCTGCTTCGTTATTGATTGAAGTAAAGTGTGAATGTCATTAAAACAGTTAGCTCCATCTTTTGACACTTCTTCCACTCTCATCCTTGCACGCTACAACAAAGATGACGGGGAGAAGACGCTGCCGAAGGTGAGCCACGTAAATAAGACCGCCCACAAAATGGCACATCCTGAAGCGACTGTCAGAAAGCGACTTAAAGATGATCAGTAAAACATCATCTATGTAACATTTTGACCAAAAAACCACCATCACATGTTATGTAGACCAGTGGTCCCCAACCTTTTTGGAACTGCGGACGGGTCGACGCTTGAACCGTGGGTGGAGGGGGGGTTGTTATAAAAAAATACAATCATGTGTGCTTACTGACTGTATCCCTGCAGACTGTATTGATCTATATTGATATATAACGGCCGCACACATCCAGGGATGTGCCGCGCGCGTCTCCGCCCTGCAGCAGCTGCCAGCTGCAATCATTCACCGGCAATCAGCGCACCTGCCTTTAATGATCGAGCTGCCTTCTTAAGCCTGCACAACCTGCCATGCCGAGCCGGAAGATAACCTTCTGTTGGCGTACAGTAAGCTAGGTCCTGCTTGATGCAATCCTGCTCTCTCTGTGTTTTGCCCCTCAGTGTGTGTTTTCTTGTGTCGTCCCCGCAGTATCCTCCGTCGCCTGGAAAGTGAGCTGTGCGTCTCACTTTTCCCCGGATCTCCCCCTGTACTCTGACTGCCTCCCTCGATCCTTGACTTCCCCCGCTTTGGACTCGGACTTGTAGACTTCTCTCTCCCCTGGACTTCCTCGTCTCTCGTTCAACACTTGGTAACACACTTCAGCTAACTACACACATTGCCTCACACACACACACACACACACACACACACACACACACACACACACACACACACACACACACACACACACACACACTCTTGGGTTTTGACACACTCCATTTCCTTAGTTAGTGTATATAGTATTGTTTGATTATTATATATATATATATATATATATATATATATATATATATATATATATATATATATATATATATATTTATATATATATATATATATATATATATGGTCTATAAATATAATAAATCTTAGAGCTACGTCGCCCCCTGGTGTCTGTTGCCGTCACCTCCCCTCGTCTAACCATAACAGTACCGCTGGATTGCTTTATTGTTTACCAACTCAATAAGTCCTCGGACACAGGAGGGCTTTTGGGGGCACAAAGCCAAACGTTTTGAACGTGAGCCAACAGTAGTTTCCGCTCGATACACAAGTAAGTGTTTTTTAACCCCCCCTCCCCTGGTGGCTGATTACTATCTTAGTAGAAAATAAAGTTACCTGATGGCAAGTTGGGGAAAACCAAAGAAGACGAGTAAAGGGATCTCCGTTGGAGTTTAATCAAGAATTAATAGAGTTGCAGGTTTAAAAAGATGTGGGAAGTGACAAACCAAAGGGAGTTCTGTGTAAAAGTGAATTAAACTTGATGTGCAAAGGAATGAGAGTAAAACTGCAAGAGCGAGATGACGGATTATGCAAACTGTGTTTTTTTTGGGGGGGGGTTTCTAGATGACTTTCCTGCAGACGGAGAACAAAGGCTCTTTTTTTTTTTTGTTCTATCAGGTGCCTCACAAGGGCACCGTGTGCCTGTCAGTGCGCCGCGATACGCCGACATATTTCATTACCGCAGTATGCGGTCATTTGAAAAAAGATGATATTTTAATCCCCCCCTCGCGCTCGTGCAACGAACGTAGCACCGGTTGCTTTTAATAATCATGCCCCGTGAAAGAAAACTCATTTCACAGGCCAGGTCTAAATATTCATCGTTTTGCACGAAGGATATTTTGTTTGGCTTATTTGGAAAACATAGCACAGACAAAAAAAACTAAGTATAGGAGAATTTAATGCTAAAGAACATCACTCATCAACATCTCTTGTTTAAATACATGAGTATTATAAAAATAATAATACCATACAGTAAATACTTTCTCAAACCTATTTAAAATCACCGTATTTTTCGGACTATAAGTCTGAGTTTTTTTCATAGTTTGGCCGGGGGTGCGACTTATACTCCAGTGCAACTTATATATGTTTTTTTCCTTCGTTATTATGCATTTTCGGCCGGTGCGACTTATACTCCGGAGCGACTTATACTCCAAAAAATACGGTAGTAGTAGGGGAGAAAAGGGTTGCTTGTCACACTTTTCTAGCATGAATTGCATATTATCAAAAAAATGTTCAACACTACATTAATTAAAACTAAAAGTGTTGCACCGCAAAAAGACAGTGTTCAAAAACAAGAAAAAAAAAAAATAGGGGTATTTTATTTGAACTAAGCAAAATTATCTGCCAATAGAACAAGAAAATTTGGCTTGTCAAGACTTTCCAAAACAAGTAAAATTAGCTAACCTCAATGAACCCAAAAATACCTTAAAATAAGTATATTATCACTAATAACAACTGTACTACTATATGAGTACGTATTTTCTATTGTTTCATTGAAAATAAAACAGCAAAAGTCTATTTGGCTGTCATCTGTTTTAATTATGAGACACAATTGTGTCAAAGTCATGATTTTTTTTTTTCATGCTTGAAATAAGAAATTATTACTTTAAAAAAGTAGTTTTATACTTGTGAGTGTTGATGACACAGCTTTGCAACAGTTGATATTCTAGTTTCAAGCATGTTTTACTCAATATAGGTCATCAAATCTCAGCAACAAGCTGTAATATCTTTCTGAGATCATTTAGGACCAAAACCCTTAAAACAAGTAAAACACTCTAACAAAAAAATCTTATGTATGGCCGTGCAAGGCCCGGGATGCCCAACATGTCCATAACACACCCAGCCGAGTCCCACGGGGAGGAGGGGAGGGGTAAAAGTTGGAAAAGTCGGCAAAAGTCCCACAAATGTTCAAAATACCTACCCAGGTTCGAGTCCCACAAGTCCCGCCGCCGGCCGGGATGCCCAAAATGTCCAAAACGCGTCCAGCAAAGTCCCACGGGAAGGCGGGGAGAAAAGTGAGAAAAGTCGGTAAAATTTTAAAAAATCCCACCCGGGTTCGAGTGCCATAAGTCTTAAGACTTGTGGGACTCCATGTGGGACTCGAACCTGGGTAGGTATTTTTAACAATTTTGGGACTTTTGCCGACTTTTCGAACTTTTATCCCCCCCTCCCCGTGGGACTCGGCTGGGTGTGTTGTGGACATTTTGGGCACCCCGGGACTTACGCGGACGGCGGCGGGACTTGTGGGACTCGAACCTGGGTAGGTATTTTGAACATTTTTGGGGACTTTTGACGACTTTTCTCACTTTTCTCCCCCACTTCCCGTGGTACTCGGCTGGGTGTATTATGGACATTTTTTGCATCCCGGGACATGTGCGGCCGGCGGGGGGACTCGTGGGACTGCAACCCGGGGAGGTATTTTGGACAAAATTGGGACTTTTGACCATTTTGGCCGCCTTTTTCCCTCTTCTTCCCCGCCTTCCTGTGCACCATTGCTGGGTGTGCTTTGGACATTTGGACAAAAATAGTTTCAAGCATGTTTTACTCAATATAGGTCATCAAATCTCAGCTACAAGCTGTAATATCTTACTGAGATCATTTAGGACCGAAACACTTAAAACAAGTAAAACACTAACATAAAATCTGCTTAGTGAGAAGAATTATCTTATCAGACAGAAAATAAGCAAATATCACCCTTATTTGAGATATTTAATCTTACTTAGATTTCAGTTTTTGCAGTGTGGCTGGAAATGTGCAGCTGTGACGTCATGGGTTTAGCACCACGTAACAACTAGTTAGCTGGCTAATAATCTATTAACTATAGTTTCTGTTACACTGTGGTCGACCGTTCTCCCAAGATGCAGATGGAACTCCGGATGCAGGGTGCAGGTAAGAAAATGATTCAATGTCCATAAATTGTTCAACATACAAAAGTACAGCATGCCGATAGCACGGGAAGCTAATGGAATAGCTAATGAGAAAACAAATGGCTACACTGCAAAAAGTCAGTGTTCAAAAACAAGAAAAAAAAAATACAAAAATTAGGGGTATTTTATTTGAACTAAGCAAAATTATCTGCCAATAGAACAAGACTTATATATGTTTTTTTCCTTCTTTATAATGCATTTTCGGCCGGTGCGACTTATACTCCGGAGTGACTTATACTCCAAAAAATACGGTAGTAGTAGGGGAGAAAAGGGTTGCTCATTATCAAAAAATGTTTCAACACTACATTAATTAAAACCAAAAGTGTTGCACTGCAAAAAAACAGTGTTCAAAAACAGGAGAAAAAAAATACAAAAATGAGGGGTATTTTATTTGAACTAAGCAAAATTATCTGCCAATAGAACAAGAAAATTTGGCTTGTCAAGACTTTCCAAAACAAGTAAAATTAGCTAACCTCAATGAACCCCAAAAAAACCTTAAAATAAGTATATTCTCACTAATAACAAGTGCACTTTTCTTGGTAGAAAAAAAAGAGACCTTTTTGCTCAATATGTTGAAAAATATTCTTAAATTAAGTAAATGCTAGTGCCTTTATCTTGACATAATGATATGCGCTCGGCATCATGATTTGTTTTTTCATGCTTGAAGTAAAAAATGTTTACTTTAAAAAATAAGTTTTATACTTGTGAGTGTTGATGACACAGCTTTGATATTCTAGTTTCAAGCATGTTTTACTCAATATAGGTCATCAAATCTCAGCTACAAGCTGTAATATCTTACTGAGATCATTTAGGACCAAACCCCTTAAAACAAGTAAAACACTCTAACATAAAATCTGCTTAGTGAGAATAATTATCTTATCAGGCAGAAAATAAGCAAATATCACTCTTATTTGAGATATTTAATCTTACTTAGATTTCAGTTTTTGCAGTGTAAGCTTAGCTCAGGAACACAAAGGTAAGCCGACGTGACTTGTTGCGTAGAAGCAAATAAGAAAGCCAGACAGTGAGTGGCGAAAAACAGGAATAAGCAGCTCTCTGATTAGTGCCCGGGAGCAGGTGAGCGTCCCGAACACTAATCAGAGGCAGGTGAAACTAATTTGCACCCATGGCAACTGAAACACAAACCCAGGGGTGCACAAAACAGGAACCGAGGGAGTCAAAAAACTAAACAGACATGATCGGATCGTGACAGTTTCCCCTTCACACTTCATTTGTTCATGATAAACCATTGTCCAAAAGCCCGGAATAGATGCTGAATATTTACAATTAAGTTATGTAAATTATGTATATTTATTTATTTTATTTTTTTATTCACTCATTGGCGGAGCTGAGGATAATATTTGAATATTGTTTGTAATATTGTTGTGCAGCACTTTGGAAACATTTTCGTTGTTTAAATGTGTTATATAAATAAAGTGGATTGGATGTAAATAAACATTCATAAAATCTTTGTGTGTAAATAAGTCATTTCAGAACAAATATGTGCTATTATATGGATTTTTTTCCTATCTATTTTAAGAGACACACGCTTAGTTGATTCAACCCTAAAATTGTTAAATAGGAAAAATATGATAGTTTGTTTATTTTTCTCCTGGCTGCAAGTTACTCATTACAGGCAATAAGGTCGAACTAATTGAGGGCACGTTTAATGATTAATTAGATTTCTGTTCTTCTACCATGGACTGATTACAATCTTTAATGATTATTTATTTATTTAAGAGATGGGTGCACACTCTTTGAAATTGGTTCTGTAAATTGACACAGGGTGAGAAGTATATATATATACAGGCTGTACAGTATGTACAGTATATACTGTCACTGAAATCTTAATAAGTGCTTGACAAGGCCGAGTTTTAGCTTCTTGTTTGTGTCCATTAATGACTGCAGCTGGTAGTGTCTATTTGGTGGTATTAAAGGATTTGTTCACTCATTTATTAATACAACAACGGAAAAGCCAGAATTAGGCCAGAAGCTTGTTGATGGCAACAATTACTTGCTCAGGGACATTTAACCAAAGTGTTAGCAGTGGTGTACAGTATGGACAAGCTGCTGTTCATGGAATATTGGACTGAAGATACATTATGGTGTAAGGCAGGGGTCGGCAACCCAAAATGTTAAAAGACAAAAATTTAAAAAAAATTAAAAAAAATATTTTTGTTTTTTCATTTATTTCAGGCAATGACAAAAAAAAATACAAGGTTTACAATACGTAATAATATTAATTAATATAATGCAAAAGGTAATGTACAGTATTGTGGAGGGGGGCGTGGTCTGCGTAAGGACCGGCCTCGAACCCGGCGGCAGATGAGTAGATTGCCCAGCTGGGGCTGGTTATCTAATCACTTGTCGCCTTTATTAGCAGCAGCCGGAACCGAGACACGTTGTTGGAGTTGGAGTTGCTGGTGAGCGGACACAGTTGATGGACATTGTCGGAAGGGAAAAGCCACAAAGACTGAAAAATTGTAGCGTGGAGTGCGGTCCTAGCGTGTGTGCGCTCACAAATAAAGACATTGTTACACCAGATTACCGGGCTCATGACGTTGTTTGTTACGGTCAGGAAGACCCACGAGAGGGAAACGTCACAACTTATATAAGGCTTTTAATTTTGCGGCTCCTGACACATTTGTTTTTTGTATTTTTGGTCCAAAATGGCTCTTTCCACATTTTGGGTTGCCGACTCCTGACTTAGACTGTAGTAAATGAACTGTGACCGAAATTTGTATCAGTGTAGAAATATAGTAAACCACGTGGCTTGGCATTGTCTTGCTGAAATAAGCAGGGGCGTCCATGATAACGTTGCTTGGATGGCAACATATGTTGCTCCAAAACCTGTATGTACCTTTCAGCATTAATGGTGCCTTCACAGATGTGTAAGTGTCCCATGCCTTGGGCACTAATACACCCCCATACCGTAGGACCGGTCTCGAAGCCAGTGGCAGGTGAGTAGATTGCCCAGCTGGGGCTGATTATCTAATCACTTGTCGCCTTTATTAGCAGCAGCCGGAACCGAGACACATTGTTGGAGTTGGAGTTGCTGGTGAGCGGACACAGTTGATGGACATTGCCGGAACGAAAAAGACACAAAAACTGAAAAGCTGTAGCGTGGAGTGCGGTCCCAGCGTGTGTGCGCTCACAAATAAAGACATTGTTACACCAGATTACCGGGCTCACGACGTGGTTTGTTACGGTCAGGAGGACCCACGAGGGGGAAACGTCACAACTTATATAAGGCTTTTAATTTTGCGGCTCCTAACACATTTGTTTTTTGTATTTTTGGTCCAAAATGGCTCTTTCCACATTTTGGGTTGCCGACTTCTGACTTAGACTGTAGTAAATGAACTGGGACCTAAATTTGTATCAGTGTAGAAATATAGTAAACCACGTGGCTTGGCATTGTCTTATTGAAATAAGCAGGGGCGTCCATGATAACGTTGCTTGGATGGCAACATATGTTGCTCCAAAACCTGTATGTACCTTTCAGCATTAATGGTGCCTTCACAGATGTGTAAGTGTCCCATGCCTTGGGCACTAATACACCCCCATACCGTAGGACCGGTCTCGAAGCCAGCGGCAGGTGAGTAGATTGCCCAGCTGGGGCTGATTATCTAATTACTTGTCGCCTTTATTAGCAGCAGCCGGAACCGAGACACGTTGTTGGAGTTGGAGTTGCTGGTGAGCGGACACAGTTGATGAACATTGCCGGAACGAAAAAGACACAAAAACTGAAAAGCTGTAGCGTGGAGTGCGGTCCCAGCGTGTGTGCGCTCACAAATAAAGACATTGTTACACCAGATTACCGGGCTCACGATGTGGTTTGTTACGGTCAGGAGGACCCACGAGAGGGAAACGTCACAACTTATATAAGACTTTTAATTTTGCGGCTCCTAAAAACATTTGTTTTTTGTATTTTTGGTCCAAAATGGCTCTTTCCACATTTTGGGTTTCCGACTCCTGACTTAGACTGTTATAAATGAACTGGGACCTAAATTTGTATCAGTGTAGAAATATAGTAAACCACGTGGCTTGGCATTGTCTTTTTGAAATAAGCAGGGGCGTCCATGATAACGTTGCTTGGATGGCAACATATGTTGCTCCAAAACCTGTACGTGCCTTTCAGCATTAATGGTGCCTTCACAGATGTGTAAGCGTCCCATGCCTTGGGCACTAATACACCCCCATACCGTAGGACCGGCCTCGAAGCCAGCGGCAGGTGAGTAGATTACCCAGCTGGGGTTGGTTATGTAATCACCTGTCGCGAGGAAGAGCAAAGACACGCCCAGACTAGAAAGTCCAAAATATATTGCTGGAAAGCAATCCATACTTGTGTGTACGACAATAAAAAAACTTGCTCAAACCCTGTACACCGGGCTCAAAGACAGATCTATCGGACTCAGGAGAACCCTCCACAAGCAAAGACGCTCACAAGTATGCAAGCATGATGGTCCAGTTTTCCCTGAAAGGGAGTGGGAAGAAGATAACTTATTTAATCCCACCCCCCGTTCTCGATTCAGTGATTAATACACTGAGTTTCACTGTTACTTTGTTTAAGGATGATGTTCGAAACCGGTTCTCCCGATTGTTCGATAAGAAAAGAACCGATTCCATGGACTCAAATCCCTTTTTGAGAACCGGTTCCCGTTATCCAGGCCACTATAGTAAAGAAAAATAGTTGGTTCTTTATTCGAATCCCTGGGAACAAATCCCGTCCCACAGGAAATGCCCTGTGGGACATCACAGGAAATGATGTAGCTCAGTTATTAGGCGGCAGATACAGAAAGCAGCAAAAATAATGGACCGGAAAAAACGCCTCAAGGCATGGCTTCATTTTACAAAAAAATACGACAAGGAAACGGCAATGTGCAATTATTGACAGGCTTCGTCATACTTGCCAACCTTCCCGGATTTTCCGGGAGACTCCCGAAATTCACCGCCTCTCCCAAAAACCTCCCGGGACACATTTTCTCCCGAAAATCTCCCGAAATTCAGGCGGACTCAGGTCCTCCACAATATAAAAAAGCGTACCTGCCCAATCACGTTATAACTATAGAATGATGGAGGGTGAGTTCTTGGTTCCTTATGTGGGTTTATTGTTAGGCAGTTTCATTAACGTCCTCCCAGCGTGGCAACAACACACAACAACAGCAGTCACTTTTTTGTATACCGTAAAGCAGTTCGTCTGCCGTAAACAGCAATGTTGTGACACTCTTAAACAGGACAATACTGCCATCTAGTGCATTTGATGAAAGCACTTTTGTGCGTGCCACACAGCAATGCATCATCAGAGAGGGTGTTCAGCATGGTTCGAAAAATAGTGACAGAGAATAGAACAAGGATGGAAAATTCAACCCTTAACTCAACAATGAGTAGATGAGTGTTATGTGTAAATAAATGAACACTGAAATTCAAGTATTTATTTTATATATACGTATATATATATATGTATATATATATATATATAATAAAATTAAAAAAAATAAAAATATAAAAATATATATATAGCTAGAATTTACTGAGCGTCAAGTATTTCTTATATATATATATATATATATGAAATATATAAGGGGAGGAGTATATTTACAGCTAGAGTTCACCAAGTCAAGTATTTCATATATATATATATATATATATATATATATATATATATATATATATGAAATACTTGACTTGGTGAACTCTAGCTGTAAATATACTCCTCCCCTTTTAGCCACGCCCCCAAATACGCCCCCGACCCACCCCGACCACGCCCACCCCCACCCGCTCCCCCCACCTCCCGAAATTGGACGTCTCAAGGTTGGCAAGTATGGGCTTCGCTCTCATGTAAGGGGAGCAGTACAACAAACATGTTCAGGCCGCACATAACCTGAACGTTCGAGAACCGTGTCGTGTCTTCGACACGTGGAGAAGCAGCGACAGAGATGACGAAGCACGCCCCTCTTCCTCTGCTTCAACCTGCAGCCCCAGTTGCAGTGATAATGCCGGTGAGTAACTAACGTTAACTGTTGCCGGTTAATTACCATATCTGCTCACTTGTAGCCTTTAGGCTAAAATAAGGTTACCTATTATGTCAACCAGGACTGCAGAATTGTTGATTGATGACTGTAGCGTTCTTAGTGTATGTTCCAATAGCAGCAGAAGTGCACTTTTTGGAGAGCTGTATAATTTTCAGTTTTTTTGCCCAAAGGACTGATTTTATTTAACACTGCATTATTATTTATGCACCTATAGTGATCACAGAGACAGGTTGTTTTTGTGTTACTGTATATATTTGTTTTTCTGAAAAATCCCACTTAATATACTTTGGGTAACAACAGTCAATATTTATTTATTTATTTTTTATGGGAGTAACAACAGTCAATATTTATGTATTTATTTAATTTAATTTTGTTCTTATAAAATAAAAATGAGCTTTTGTTAAACCAAATATTGTGTGTTTTTTTTCCCATATATAACAACTTATCTGGATTCGATAAGAGAATCGATAAGGAATCGGTTCGATAAGAGGATTAGATAATGGGCTCGAACTCGATAATTTCTTATCAAACATCGTCCCTAGTCAAGGCAAGTGTTGCCTTAATTAAAGGAGGGCTCTTATTTTAGGGCACCGAGGCAAGTTGGAAAGACACCAAGGCATATTTTCTTCCGAGTATAATCCGAGCCCTGGACAGATCGTCACATTTATTATTTGTTTTCGAAACGGCTACAAAAAAAGTGGGACCCCAAAAATGTACTGTGGGACCCCATTTTTATGACTTGATGGGATCTTTTGAAAATTCCTAACGCCAACATTGGTGCGTGCAAAACAGCAGCAGGCGGCTGTGGCCTGCGGGCCGGATCTAATACTAATCACATATCATTACGGGGGCCATAGATAATTCAAATAAAAAAACCCAAATTAAAACAAAAACTATATTTCCCCTCTTTTTCCATTTCATACATTTTTCAAAATGCTCCAGGCGGTGCTAAAGAGTGTAACGGACGAACTATTATCTGCACAATTCTTCACAAAATCTGCCGAACAAAAAACGACGGGCCGTGCCACGGAAAGTTGAGGATTCTTTAAAAGGATTAGACGCAAACAAAACATGTTTTGCCATTACCGTTGGCAGACGTCTCCGAGTGTCCATCTGTTCAGCAGCACCATGAGAAACTACCAGCCTGGTTCTCTCACACACACACATAACTTGGCCAAGAAAAACCTGTTCTTCTGGCATCAGAGTATTTTTTTTCATCCATTCTTTTTTAACCTTTCTGTACAACAGCAAACCATTTTCATGATTATAATACAATATCTCGTTGTAAATACTAATACTAATATTCAAATTATATATATATATATATATATATATATATATATATATATATATATATATATATATATATATATATATTATTTTTTTTGTTGCACCACTCGCAGGATACCACATGCACAACACATTACAATACGTAATATTATCATATGCCTAATTTGCATGTGAATGGTAAGAACAACACACAGAAAAGGACTTGAGGGGGAAGCGAGGTCATCAATCTTCCGTCCTCCTCCACACGGAGACACGCTTTGTTGTCATTAGGTCTTCTAGGTTATGGTTTTTTTTTCATACTCACTGAAGCGTGGAGCGCCATTAATCACCGGCCCTCTTCATCATATTTGGATTCTACCTCGGTGTTTGTCGCCCGCTGCACAACAAGCTTTGATTGGATTGCGCGTCGTCGTCGTCGTATCGGGTGGTGTGCGTGCCACGAAAGGCTGGGATGAGGGGGAACAAAACACCTGAGAAATGAAGCCGTGAGGGTGTGTTGGCTCTCAAAGCAACAATAGGACGTGATTTTAAACTTAAAGGTAGCGTATTTACAATCATGCACTATAGTGTAATCGAGCATCACTGCCGTTGCCGTGGTGACCCTGCTTCGCCACCTTTTCCCATTAGCGGATTAGCCAGTAGAGTACACCTCATGTTGTTTTAGCATCCGCCGTGCTACCACGGGACTAAATAATTGTTTTTGTTATTTTCTGTTAGATTGGGACTCTTTTAGTCCCTGTTTGTGACACTTCTGAGTTTGTTTTGGTTGCCATGGTTGCTCATTATGTTCACCTGTCTCTGATTAGTGTTCGGCCGCTCACCTGCTACCCGAGCACTAATCAGAGGCATTATTTAAGCCTGCACTGCAAAAACTGAAATCTAAGTAAGATTAAATATGTCAAATAAGCATACTTGCCAACCCTCCCGAATTTTCCGGGAGACTCCCGAAATTCAGCGCCTCTCCCGAAAACCTCCCGAGACAAATATTCTCCCGAAAATCTCCCTATTTTCAGCCGGAGCTGGAGGCCACGCCCCCTCCAGCTCCATGCGGACCTGAGTGAGGACAGCCTTTTTTCAGACGACAAGAACTAAATCATCCAGACTAGAGACAAATTGTAATATTATGTTTATCTTACCTAAAAATAAATATGTTTATTAATTTAAAAAAAAAAAAAAATACATTTTTACTATATTTTGCTAAAAACATCAAAATAAATTGTATTTTTTTTGTATTTTTTCTGACTCCTTATTACATCCAGCCATAGAATTAAAATAAACATATTTGAAATAATTAATTTTATATTATCATAATAATTCATTTAAAATGACCATATTTAATTATTAAAATAATTGCTTGTTTATCAACAACTTTAGCATTTTATTCATTACATTTTGAAGCTCTCAGAAGCCAAGTTATGTTATATTCCTTAAGATTTATTTATGCAAGTTTGAAATATCAATTATCCAAACAGTTTTGTTTGCATATTTTCAGGATGTAGATATATATATATATATGTGTATGAAATACTTGACTTGGTGAATTCTAGCTGTCAATATACTCCCCCCCCTCTTAACCACGCCCCAACCCACCCCGACCACGCCCCCCCTCCACCTCCCAAAATCGGAGCTCTCAAGGTTGGCAAGTATGCAAATAAGGGTGATATTTGCTTATTTTCTGTCTGTTAAGATAAGTCTTCTCACTAAGCAGATTGTATGTTAGTGTTTTACTTGTTTTAAGGGTTTTGGTCCTAAATGATCTCAGTAAGATATTACAGCTTGTTGCTGAGATTTGATGACCTATATTGAGTAAAACATGCTTGAAACTAGAATATCAACTGTTGCAAAGCTGTGTCATCAACACTCACAAGTATAAAACTACTTTTTTAAAGTAATAATTTCTTACTTCAAGCATGAAAAAAAAAAACATGATGTATGCATATCATTATGTCAAGATAATGGCACTAGCATTTACTTAATTTAAGAATATTTTTCAACATATTGAGCAAAAAGGTCTCTTTTTTTTTTTCTACCAAGAAAAGTGCACTTGTTATTAGTGAGAATATACTTATTTTAAGGTATTTTTGGGTTCATTGAGGTTAGCTCATTTTACTTGTTTTGGAAAGTCTTGAAAAGCCGAATTTTCTTGTTCTATTGGCAGATAATTTTGCTTAGTTCAAATGTTGTTCTTGTTTTTGAACACTGACTTTTTGCAGTGCAGAAAAAATCTGGCATGTTTACTACCGATTCTTGCTTGCCGTCACACGTCACGACATTATTGTGACAATTTTGAAACCACAATACCGCGGTATTTACAAAGCCGTTACACCGGGGGTCGGCAACCCTGGCTCTTTAGCGTGTGGCTCCCTGCAGCTTTTTCAAAAATGTATGAAAATGGGAAAAAAATGGGGTGGAAAAAGATGTTTTAATATGTTTAATAATGTTTGTGTTTAGAGATGTCGATAAATGCTTTAAAAGGTGATATCGGAAATTATCGGTATCGGTTTCAAAAAGTAAAATGTATGACTTTTTAAAACTTCCACAGTTTCCAAAAACAAACTGAAATGTGGACTCGTCCGACCACATAACACTTTTACACTTTGCATCAGTCCATTTTAAATGAGCTCGGGCCCAGCGAAGCCGGCGGCGTTTTTGGGTGTTGTTGATAAATGGCTTTTGCTTTGAATAGTAAAGTTTTAATTTGCACTTGCAGATGTAGCGACAAACTGTAGTTACTGACAGTGGGATTCTGAAGTGTTCCTGAGCCCATGTGGTGATATCCTTTACACACTGATGTCTTTTTTTTTGATGCAGTACCATCTGAGGGATCGAAGGTCGCGGGCATTCAATGTTGGTTTTCAGCCTTCCTGCTTACGTGCTTTGATTTCTCCAGATTCTCTGAACCTTTTGATGATATTACGGACTAAAGATGGTGAAATCCCTAAATTCCTTGCAATAGCTAGTTGAGAAATGTTGTCCTTCAACAATTTGCTCACGCATTTGTTGACAAAGTGGTTACCCTCGCCCCATCCTTGTTTGTGAATGACTGAGCATTTCATGGAAGCTGCTTTTATACCCAATCATGGCACCCACCTGTTCCCAATTAGCCTGTTCAACTGTGGGATGTTCCAAATAAGTGTTTGATGTTTCTCAGTCTTTTTTGCCACTTGTGCCAGCTTTTTTGAAACATGTTGCAGGCATCACATTCTAAATGAGCTGATATTTGCAAATAAATAACGTTTTCCAGTTCGAACATTAAATATCTCATCTTTGCAGTCTATTCAATTGAATATAGGTTGAAAAGGATTTGCAAATCATTGTATTCTGTTTTTATTTACCATTTACACAACGTGCCAACTTCACTGGTTTTGGGTTTTGTAGTAACTACCCTGAACTGTGAATAACGGTGGAAACACAAACCACACACTTCTACAGGAACCCATAGTTACAGGAAATAGAGGTTCCAGGAACTAAAACTTCCTGAACTTTTGGTGGAAAATGGCCTTCTATATTTAAGTTTGATGAGACTACACTGCAAAAATTGAAATCTAAGTAAGATTAAATATCTCAAATAAGGGTGATATTTGCGTCTGATACGATAATTCTTCTCACTAAGCAGATTTTATGTTAAGAGTGTTTTACTTGTTTTAAGTGTTTTGGTCCTAAATGATCTCAGTAAGATATTACAGCTTGTTGCTGAGATTTGATGACCTATATTGAGTAAAACATGCTTGAAACTAGAATATCAACTGTTGCAAAGCTGTGTCATCAACACTCACAAGTATAAAACTACTTTTTTAAAGTAATTATTTCTTATTTCAAGCATGAAAAAAAATCATGACTTTGACACAATTGTGTCTCATAATTAAAACAAATGACAGCCAAATGGACTTTGCTGTTTTATTTTCAATGAAACAATAGAAAATATGTACTCATATAGTAGCACACTTGTTATTAGTGAGAATATACTTATTTTAAGGTATTTTTGGGTTCATTGAGGTTAGCTAATTTTACTTGTTTTGGAAAGTCTTGACAAGCCAAATTTTATTGTTCTATTGGCAGATAATTTTGCTTTGTTCAAATAAAATACCTCAAATGTTTTATTTATTTTTCTTGTTTTTGAACACTGACTTTTTGCAGTGTATGACATTCGATTCAGCATGGCTTCACCAGTGTTAATCAAGGCAGCTGCTCCGCTTAGCTTTTCGCTCGCGCCATTAGGCGTTTCTTTTTTTGAGTGTGTTCCCAACGCCAATCTGAATTTATGAAGGAATGTCACATTCGCACAGTCGCATTAACTCAGTTTCACACGGCTGTCTGATACCATTTTTCACAGAAGATGCTCGTCCATCATCCGAGCTCCTCCTCGCAGGCCTTTGTAGCTAATTAGCCTCTGGTGGAATGTGGTCATGGTTGTAAGTTTTCCACTCTGTTTTCACAGTCCTCTTGTGCTAAAAATGGGTAGAGACGTTCTCAATGGTTTATTATCAACTCCTTCAAAAAAAAAAAAAAAATTGTACAACACATTGTTATTGTCTGTCTATGGGACCTTTAGTAATAGCTCGTTCAAAAAAATAACAGGCATGTTTGCACATTTTTCTCAATATGTTCATGTGCAGAGACTACAGGAATATATCAGTGGTTAATTATGAAGAACAATACAGTTCAGAAAGGCATGGGAAATTGTGTTAGACGTAAATATAAACGGAATACAATGATTTGCAAATCATTTTCAACCCATATTCAATTGAATGCACTACAAAGACAAGATATTTGATGTTCAAACTCTTAAACTTTATTTTTTTTTGCAAATAATAATTAACTTAGAATTTCATGGCTGCAACACGTGCCAAAGTAGTTGGGAAAGGGCATGTTCACCACTGTGTTACATCACCTTTTCTTTTAACAACACTCAGTAAACGTTTGGGAACTGAGGAGACACCTTTTTTAAGCTTCTCAGGTGGAATTCTTTCCCTTTCTTGCTTGATGTACAGCTTAAGTTGTTCAACAGTCCGGGGGTCTCCTTTGTGGTATTTTAGGCTTCATAATGCGCCACACATTTTTAATGGGAGACAGGTCTGGACTACAGGCAGGCCAGTCTAGTACCCGCACTCTTTTACTATGAAGCCACGTTGATGTAACACGTGGCTTGGCATTGTCTTGCTGAAATAAGCAGGGGCGTCCATGGTAACGTTACTTGGATGGCAACATATGTTGCTCCAAAACCTGTATGTACCTTTCAGCATTATTGGCGCCTTCACAGATGTGTAAGTTACCCATGTCTTGGGCACTAATACTCCCCCATACCATCACATATAATGGCTTTTCAACTTTGCGCCTATAACAATCCGGATGGTTCTTTTCCTCTTTGGTCCGGAAGACACGACGTCCACAGTTTCCAAAAAAAATTTGAAATATGGGCTCGTCTGACCACAGAACACTTTTTCCACTTTGTATCAGTCCATCTTAGATGAGCTCAGGCCCAGCGAAGCCGACGGCGTTTCTGGGTGTTGTTGATAAACGGTTTTCGCCTTGCATAGGAGAGTTTTAACTTGCACTTACAGATGTAGCGACCAACTGTAGTTACTGACAGTGGTTTTCTGAAGTGTTCCTGAGCCCATGTGGTGATATCCTTTACACACTGATGTCGCTTGTTGATGCAGTACAGCCTGAGGGATCGAAGGTTACGGGCTTAGCTGCTTACGTGCAGTGATTTCTCCAGCTTCTCTAAACCCTTTGATGATATTACGGACCGTAGATGGTGAAATCCCTAAATTCCTTGCAATAGCTGCTTGAGAAAGGTTTTTCTTAAACTGTTCAACAATTTGCTCACGCATTTGTTGACAAAGTGGTGACCCTCGCCCCATCCTTGTTTGTGAATGACTGAGCATTTCATGGAATCTACTTTTATACCCAATCCTGGCACCCACCTGTTCCCAATTTGCCTGTTCACCTGTGGGATGTTCCAAATAAGTGTTTGATGAGCATTCCTCAACTTTATCAGTATTTATTGCCACCTTTCCCAACTTCTTTGTCACGTGTTGCTGGCATCAAATTCTAAAGTTAATGATTATTTGCAAAAAGAAAAAATGTTTATCAGTTTGAACATCAAATATGTTGTCTTTGTAGCATATTCAACTGAATATGGGTTGAAAAGGATTTGTAAATCATTGTATTCTGTTTATATTTACATCTAACACAATTTCCCAACTCATATGGAAACGGGGTTTGTAATACCGGTTGTGTTGATTGAGCGATTGATGTCCCTCTGCAGCATCTACGTAGTTTTAACTGCAGTTGCAGCGTTGCACCACTATAGAGGCGCTATATCGACAGCAGTGCACCGGAAAGACCTGAAGCAACTACCGAAGAAGAAACTAATTGAATTGTGTTGTTTTTCCCGCCACTTGGTGCATAACGTAAGTGGATTTTTTCCACACTGCAAAAAGTCAGTGTTCAAAAACAAGGGGAAAAAAATACCAAAAATGAGGGGTATTTTATTTGAACTAAGCAAAATTATCTGCCAATAGAACAAGAAAATTCGGCTTGTCAAGACTTTCCAAAACAAGCAATATTAGCTAACCTTAATGAACCCCAAAATACCTTAAAATAAGTATATTCTCACTAATAACAAGTGCACTTTTCTTGGTAGAAAAAAAACAACCTTTTTGCACAATATGTTGAAAAATATTCTTAAATTAAGTAAATGCTTGTTTTGGAAAGTCTTAACAAGCCGAATGTTCTTGTTGTATTGGCAGATAATTTTGCTTCGTTCAAATAAAATAATTTTTTCTTGTTTTTGAACACTGACTTTTTGCAGTGTGGCCAGAGACAGGAGAAAACCCAACAAAGCAACCAAAGAGAGCCGACTCACGGCCAGTGTCCATCCATCCATCCATTTTCTGCTGCAATTTTTATTTTTATGAAACTATGCAAATATTATACCATACTTGACAGAAATTCATCTAGCATGGTTGTGGAGGGAGAGTGTGACCAGCACGCCTGCAGGAGCAAAGGTCACCGCCTCTGTCCATGGTGCTGAAGACAGAGAACCATCAGACGGGGGCGTTGCAGTGCTGACGGCGAGACACAGCTCGCAGGTGATTAGATTGAGTATTAAAACCTTTTTTAAAGGGGAACATTATCACAATTTCAGAAGGGTTAAAACCATTAAAAATCAGTTCCCAGTGGCTTATTTTATTTTTCGAAGTTTTTTTCAACATTTTACCCATCACGCAATATCCCTAAAAAAAGCTTCAAAGTGCCTGATTTTAACCATCGTTATATACACCCGTCCATTTTCCTGTGACGTCACATAGTGATACCAATACAAACAAACATGGCGGGTAGAACAGCAAGATATAGCGACATTAGCTCGGATTCAGCGGCTTAAGCGATTCAACAGATTACGCATGTATTGAAACGGATGGTTGTAGTGTGGAGGCAGGTAGCGAAAACGAAATTGAAGAAGAAACTGAAGCTATTGAGCCATATCGGTTTGAACCGTATGCAAGCGAAACCGACGGACACGACAGCCAGCGACACGGGAGAAAGCGAGGACGAATTCGGCGATCGCCTTCTAACCAACGATTGGTATGTGTTTGTTTGGCATTAAAGGAAACTAACAACTATGAACTAGGTTTACAGCATATGAAATACATTTGGCAACAACATGCACTTTGAGAGTGCAGACAGCCCAATTTTCATCAATTAATATATTCTGTAGACATACCCTCATCCGCGCTCTTTTCCTGAAAGCTGATCTGTCCAGTTTTGGAGTTGATGTCAGCAGGCCAGGGAAGCTAGGGTCGATATTCTTCTCTTGATCATCTTCGGTGGCATAAGGGACGGTGTGAGCCAAGACATCCAGGGGGTTTAGCTCGCTCGTCTGCGGGAACAAACTGCCGCCATTGCTTGCCGTGCTACCGAGGTCCTTTGTCCCTGAATTGCTCACACACTCCGGCAGATTCAAATGTTACCCATCACGCAATATCCCTAAAAAAAGCTTCAAAGTGCCTGATTTTAACCATCGTTATATACACCCGTCCATTTTCCTGTGATGTCACACAGTGATGCCAATACAAACAAACAGCAAGGTATAGCGACATTAGCTCAGATTCAGACTCGGATTTCAGCGGCTTAACACTGTCTGATAAGATAATTACTAACAACTATGAACTAGCACATACATTTGGCAACAACATGCACTTTGAGAGTGCAGACAGCCCATTTCAGGCGCGCTAAGAACATATGTTTTTCCACGATTTCAGCACTCAGGTTAACCATACCTAAATAGACACAAAATACTGCATTACACAAGACTACCCGAATGTACTCGAATGATTGAAACAAATAAATGTTTTTAAGCTATATTATTGGTAAACACAGTTTATGTATAATAATTTCCGTAAAACCGCGAGTAATGAATAAAGTTTTCATCAATTAATATATTCTGTAGACATACCCTTTTCCTGAAAACTGATCTGTCCATTTTTGGAGTTGATGTCAGTAGGCCGGGGAAGCTAGGGTCGATATTCTTCTCTTGATCATCTTCGGTGGCAAAAGGGACGGTTGCCATAGCTTTCGTCGGTAAAGTGTGCGGAACAAACGACTGACCATTTCGTCGGCTTTCCCCACACCCTTGTATTTTGAACAAATTTCGTCCAATTTCTTGCCACTTTCGCATCTTTGGGCCACTGGTGCAACTTGAATCCATCCCTGTTCGTTTTGTTACACCTTTCGACAACACACCGACGAAAGTGAGAAAATGGCGGATTGCTTCCCGATGCGTTTAATGCGCCAAAATTCACCCATTTAGAGTTCGGAAATCGGTTAAAAAAATATATGGTCTTTTTTTCTGCAACATCAAGGTATATATTGACGCTTACATAGGTCTGGTGATAAATGTTACCCTTTAAAAACTGCACGCTTGGATCTTGTGCCGTGTCTTCAGTGGCACTGCTAGGAAGCGACTTCCAAAATGGACAAGCATGGTACCGATTAACAACGATAAACAAGGGTTTATTGGTAAACACAGTTTATGTATAATAATTTCCGTAAAACCGCGAGTAATGAATAAAGTTTTCATCAATTAATATATTCTGTAGACATACCCTTTTCCTGAAAGCTGATCTGTCCATTTTGGGAGTTGATGTCAGTAGGCCAGGGAAGCTAGGGTCGATATTCTTCTCTTGATCATCTTCGGTGGCATAAGGGACGGTTGCCATAGCTTTCGTCGGTAAAATGTGCGGAACGAACGACTGACCATTTCGTCGGCTTTCCCCACACCCTTGTATTTTGAACAAATTTCGTCCAATTTCTTGCCACTTTCGCATCTTTGGGCCACTGGTGCAACTTGAATCCATCCCTGTTCGTTTTGTTACACCTTCCGACAACACACCGACGAAAGTGAGAAAATGGCGGATTGCTTCCCGATGCGTTTAATTCGCCAAAATTCACCCATTTAGAGTTCGGAAATCGGTTAAAAAAATATATGGTCTTTTTTCTGCAACATCAAGGTATATATTGACGCTTACATAGGTCTGGTGATAAATGTTACCCTTTAAAAACTGCACGCTTGGATCTTGTGCCGTGTCTTCAGTGGAACTGCTAGGAAGCGACTTCCAAAATGGACAAGCATGGTACCGATTAACAACGATAAACAAGGGTTTATTGGTAAACACAGTTTATGTATAATAATTTCCGTAAAACCGCGAGTAATGAATAAAGTTCTCATCAATTAACATATTCTGTAGACATACCCTTTTCCTGAAAACTGATCCGTCCATTTTGGGAGTTGATGTCAGTAAGCCAGGGAAGCTAGGGTCGATATTCTTCTCTTGATCATCTTCGGTGGCATAAGGGACGGTTGCCATAGCTTTCGTCGGTAAAGTGTGCGGAACAAACGACTGACCATTTCGTCGGCTTTCCCCACACCCTCGTATTTTGAACAAATTTCGTCCAATTTCTTGCCACTTTCGCATCTTTGGGCCACTGGTGCAACTTGAATCCGTCCCTGTTCGTTTTGTTACACCTTCCGACAACACACCGACGAAAGTGAGAAAATGGCGGATTGCTTCCCGATGTGACGTCAAAATTCACCCATTTAGAGTTCGGAAATTGGTTAAAAAAATATATGGTCTTTTTTCTGCAACATCAAGGTATATATTGACGCTTACATAAGTCTGGTGATAATGTTCCCCCTTTAAAAACTGCACGCTTGGACCTTGTGCCGTTTCTTCAGTGGAACTGCTAGGAAGCGACTTCCAAAATGGACAAGCATGGTACCGATTAACAACGATAAACAAGGGTTTATTGGTAAACACAGTTTATGTATAATAATTTCCGTAAAACCGCGAGTAATGAATAAAGTTTTCATCAATTAATATATTCTGTAGACATACCCTTTTCCTGAAAGCTGATCTGTCCATTTTGGGAGTTGATGTCAGCAGGCCAGGGAAACTAGGGTCGATATTCTTCTCTTGATCATCTTCGGTGGCAAAAGGGACGGTTGCCATAGCTTTCGTCGGTAAAGTGTGCGGAACAAACGACTGACCATTTCGTCGGCTTTCCCCACACCCTCGTATTTTGAACAAATTTCGTCCAATTTCTTGCCACTTTCGCATCTTTGGGCCACTGGTGCAACTTGAATCCGTCCCTGTTCGTGTTGTTACACCCTCCGACAACACACCGACGAAAGTGAGAAAATGGCGGATTGCTTCCCGATCGCTCCGAGAGCGAATAATAGAAAGGCGTTTAATTCGCCAAAATTCACCCATTTAGAGTTCGGAAATCGGTTAAAAAAATATATGGTCTTTTTTCTGCAACATCAAGGTATATATTGACGCTTACATAGGTCTGGTGATAAATGTTCCCCTTTAAAAACTGCACGCTTGGATCTTGTGCCGTGTCTTCAGTGGAATTGCTAGGAAGCGACTTCCAAAATGGTCAAGCATGGTACCGATTAACAACGATAAACAAGGGTTTATTGGTAAACACAGTTTATGTATAATAATTTCCGTAAAACCGCGAGTAATGAATAAAGTTTTCATCAATTAATATATTCTGTAGACATACCCTTTTCCTGAAAACTGATCTGTCCATTTTTGGAGTTGATGTGAGTAGGCCAGGGAAGCTAAGGTCGATATTCTTCTTTTGATCATCTTCGGTGGCAAAAGGGACGGTTGCCATAGCTCTCGTCGGTAAAGTGTGCGGAACAAACGACTGACCATTTCGTCGGCTTTCCCCACACCCTCGTATTTTGAACAAATTTCGTCCAATTTCTTGCCACTTTCGCATCTTTGGGCTACTGGTGCAACTTGAATCCGTCCCTGTTTGTTTTGTTACACCCTCCGACAACACACCGACGAAAGTGAGAAAATGGTGGATTGCTTCCCGATGCGTTTAATTCACCAAAATTCACCCATTTAGAGTTCGGAAATAGGTTAAAAAAATATATGGTCTTTTTTCTGCAACATCAAGGTATATATTGACGCTTACATAGGTCTGGTGATAAATGTTCCCCTTTAAAAACTGCACGCTCGGATCTTGTGCCGTGTCTTCAGTGGAATTGCTAGGAAGCGACTTCCAAAATGGTCAAGCATGGTACCGATTAACAACGATAAACAAGGGTTTATTGGTAAACACAGTTTATGTATAATAATTTCCGTAAAACCGCGAGTAATGAATAAAGTTTTCATCAATTAATATATTCTGTAGACATACCCTTTTCCTGAAAACTGATCTGTCCATTTTTGGAGTTGATGTGAGTAGGCCAGGGAAGCTAAGGTCGATATTCTTCTTTTGATCATCTTCGGTGGCAAAAGGGACGGTTGCCATAGCTCTCGTCGGTAAAGTGTGCGGAACAAACGACTGACCATTTCGTCGGCTTTCCCCACACCCTCGTATTTTGAACAAATTTCGTCCAATTTCTTGCCACTTTCGCATCTTTGGGCTACTGGTGCAACTTGAATCCGTCCCTGTTTGTTTTGTTACACCCTCCGACAACACACCGACGAAAGTGAGAAAATGGTGGATTGCTTCCCGATGCGTTTAATTCACCAAAATTCACCCATTTAGAGTTCGGAAATAGGTTAAAAAAATATATGGTCTTTTTTCTGCAACATCAAGGTATATATTGACGCTTACATAGGTCTGGTGATAAATGTTCCCCTTTAAAAACTGCACGCTCGGATCTTGTGCCGTGTCTTCAGTGGAATTGCTAGGAAGCGACTTCCAAAATGGTCAAGCATGGTACCGATTAACAACGATAAACAAAGGGTGTATTTGTATTTACACTACATGTACACGCTAGCGTCAGGAAGCATTTTCAACACAGCCCATAGGGGGGCGCCACTCGTTTAAATGGATTCAAGTTGCAAAGACTTTGTAACGAAAGTAAGAAAACACAGGGTGAGACAATCCCGTGCTGTGTTGATGTTGATCTCCGACAAGCTTAATAAAAATGTCATTCAACATCAAGGAAGTTCTTCGGCAAGGCGACTCTTCAAAATGTCAGCGCGCCCTTGCTGTCAGCTCTCATTGCACGCTGCTCTCCATCAGCGCATGAATGCATTTCAGAGCTTGTAATAAAGATACAGTATCTCCAGATTGGCTCGCACTAAAAACGCACATTGTGCTGAGTGCTGTGTCCTCGAGGGGGGATACAAGAAGAAGAAGGCAATAGTGATTTGGGGACAGTCTGGAACTACAAGAGGAAGAGATGACACTGCTTTTAAAATAGTGCCTTAGATCAGTGTCGAGAGCTACGCAAGAAGGCTGCGGTCTCTTCTCCTATTTTCGCCATTACCAAAGACTTATTCTGCCCCCGGGCCTCTGGATGGCGGGAAGGAAGAAAGGGGGTGAACGGCACAAATCAGAAGAATGGATGACATCGCGGAGGAAAAAAGAAAAATGTGATATATGATGACTGAGGAAATATGCTGAGGATGGGGATTATTCAAGTTAGGGCAACGCTATTAGGGAGAAAACCACAATATACTGTTTAATACAGTATAGGTATTACATATACGGCACATTTTGTGGTTTTTAATTTTCCTGAGGGTACTCTCCTGAGGAGTCAATAAAGTACTGATCTGAGCCGAGGATGTTGTTGTGGCTTGTGCAGCCGTTTGAGACACTCCTGATTTAGGGCTATATAAGTTAGCGGACTCAGGTCCATGAGGACCTGAGTCCGCTAACCCACAATATAAACAGCGTACCTGCCCAATCACGTTGTAACTGTAGAATGATGGAGGGCGAGTTCTTGGTTTCTTATGTGGGTTTATTGTTAGGCAGTTTCATTAACGTCCTCCCAGCGCGGCAACAACACACAACAACAGCAGTCACGTTTTCGTCTACCATAAAGCAGTTCGTCTGCCGTAAACAGCAATGTTGTGGCACTCTTAAACAGGACAATACTGCCATCTAGTGCATTTGATGAAAGCACTTTTGTGCGTGCCACACAGCAATGCATCATCAGAGAGGGTGTTAAGCATGGTTCGAAAAATAGTGACAGAGAATAGAACAAGGATGGACAATTCAACCCTTAACTCAACAATGAGTAGATGAGCGTTATGTGTGTGTATATGTGTAAATAAATGAACACTGAAATTCAAGTATTTATTTGATATATATATATATATATATATATATATATATATATATATATATATATATATATATATATATATATGTATGTGTGGGAAAAAAAAAAAAAAAAATCACAAGACTATTTCATCTCTACAGGCCTTTTTCATGAGGGGGGGTACCCTCAATCATCAGGAGATTTTAATGGGAGCATTCACATACCATGGTTTATATAGGGCACAGAGTGGGTGGGTACAGGCTGGCCTAGGGGCGTGGTGATTGGCTCATGTGTTACCTAGGAGGTGTTTCCGTCTATGGCGGCATGTTGTTACAATTTCGCTGCGCTTGTTGAAGGATGACAGGTCTGGTCGGTAAATAATAAACAGTTTCTCTTTCAAGCATAGGTTGCATCTTTTATTACCACTATTGTAAGGTGTGCTGGATGCAAGAATTTGCCATGTTATTGAATATTCAACATTATTGTTTTTGAGGTCCCAAATGTGTTTGCTGAGTTCTGTGGTATTCCGCAGGTTTTTGTTCCTGAAAGAAGCCTTGTGATTGTTCCATCTGGTTTTGAATTCTCCCTCGGTTAATCCTACATATGTGTCGGATGTGTTAATGTCCTTGCGTATTACCTTAGATTGGATATATATATATATATATATATATATATATATATATATATATATATATATATATATATATATATATATATATATATATATATATATAATAAAATAAAAAAAAAATAAAAAATAAAAAAATATATATATATATATATATATATATATATATATATATATATATATATATAATAAAAAAAAATATATATATATATATATATATATATATATATATATATATATATATATATATATATATATATATAGCTAGAATTCACTGAATGTCAAGTATTTCTTATATATATATATATATATATATATTTGAAATACTTGACTTGGTGAATTCTAGCTGTAAATATACTCCTCCCCTTTTAGCCACGCCCCAGCCCCACCCCGACCACGACCACCCCCTCCCCCCTCCCCCACCTCCCGAAATCGGAGGTCTCAAGGTTGGCAAGTATGCATATAAGTAAACATTGATTGATTGATCTATCTATCTATTATTTTTAGAGATGTCCGATAATGGATTTTTTGCTGATATCCGATATTCCGATATTGTCCAACTCTTAATTACCGATTCCGATATCAACTGATACCGATATATACAGTCGTGGAATTAACACATTATTATGCCTAATTTTGTTGCGATGCATTAAACCAGTGGTTCTTAACCTTGTTGGAGGTACCGAACCCCACCAGTTTCATATGCGCATTCACCAAACCCTTCTTTAGTGAAAAATAAAATGTTTTTTTTTTTTTCAAATTCAAGACAAAGTTATATGTTTTTGGTAACACTATAGTATGGGTAACATATTCTAAGTAACAAAGACTTATTCTAATTTAGAGTTATTAGGTTAGGGCAGGGGTCGGCAACCCAAAATGTTGAAAGAGCCTTATTGGACCAAAAATACAAAAACAAATCTGTCTGGAGCCGCAAAAAATTAAAAGCCATATTGCATACAGATAGTGTGTCATGAGATATAAATTGAATTAATATGACTTAAAGTAAACTAAATGACCTCAAATATAGCTACAAATGAGGCATAATGATGCAATATGTACATATAGCTAGCCTAAATAGCATGTTAGCATCGATTAGCTCGCAGTCATGCAGTGACCAAATATGTCCGATTAGCACTCCACACAAGTCAATAACATCAACAAAACTCACCTTTGTGGATTCATGCACAACGTTAAAAGTTTGGTGGACAACATGAGACGGAAAAAGAAGTGGCATAAAACACGTCCTAGAAAGTCGGATAAAGTTATACATGTAAACAAACTACGGTGAGTTCAAGGACTGCAAAAATTAGTAGGACAAAACGGCGCTCGCCAAATACTCGAATCAGTGAAGCATGTTTAATATAAACAGTGTGCTTTATAACAATTAGGGAGGTTTGTGTCATGTTTGTCCTCCTACAGAAACCATATTAAAACAAAACATTTTTTTTTTACCCTCAACTTTTTCCATTTTTCATACATTTTTGAAAAAGCTCCAGAGAGCCACTAGGGCGGCGCTAAAGAGCCGCGGGTTGCCGACCCCTGGGTTAGGGCCAGGGTTAGAGGGTTAGCGTTATAATAAGGTCATGCCGAATAAGGCATTAATAAGTACTTAATAATGACTAGTTAAGAGCCAATATGCTACTAATTTGCATGTTAATAAGCAACTAATTAATGGTGAATATGTTCCCCATACTAAAGTGTTACCATGTTTTTTTTACTGGTGCATGAACATCACCTTGTTCAAACAACAAAACCAACACAGTGCATAAACTCACAACAAATTACACACCTGCAAATCAGTCTGACTTCTACTGTTGCCGTATCCGTAATACGCCGATAGGGAGAAGTCGGGTGTGTCTTGACCTCCGCCGAACCCCTGAGGCCGACTAACCGAACCCCTAGGGTTCGATCGAACCCAGGTTAAGAACCACTGCATTAAACAATGTAACAAGGTTTTCCAAAATAAATCAACTCAAGTTATTGTAAAAAATGCCATATTTATTATTGAAGTCACAAAGTGCATTGTTTTTTTTTAACATGCCTCAAAACAGCAGCTTGGAATTTGGGACATGCTCTCCCTGAGAGAGCATAAGGAGGTTGAAGTGGGCGGGGTTGCGGGGGGCGGGGATTTGGGTAGGGGTAGCGGGGGTGTATATTGTAGCGTCCCAGAAGAGTTAGTGCTGCAACACAACATAAACACAACAGAACAAATACCCAGAATCCCTTGCATCCCTAACTCTTACGGGCTACATTAAAGTTTTTGCTTACAATTTTGTTGTACAATGTACAATGACAATAAAGATATATTCTATTCTATTCTATTCTATTAGGGTTGTACGGTATACCGGTATTAGTATAGTACTGCGATACTAATACTACACCGCTTCTGAAACGTACCGGTCCCCATCATGACATTGCTGGTTTAAGAGCATACGAGCATGTTCGGCATCGCACAATCACAGAGTACTTACAAACAGACACAGTGTGTGGACAGAAAAGGGAGAATGGACGCATTTTGGCTTAAAAACTAACGATTAAGGTGAAACTATAACAGTCGACAGTGTTTTTGTTACTTCTCAATCACTAATCCTGGTCTCCATGGCGACAAATAAAGTACGTTTCTTACGAGTATCATCCCTGCAGGACGAGGAATAGCTAAACATGCTTCACTACACATCGTAGCTCACCGGCGTCAAAATGTAAACAAACACCTAACATTCACTGTAATGATACCAAGTACAGGAATGTTTCTAGTCGATACTACTACGATTACGTCAATATTTTTTGGCATCACAACATCTTTCGTTTTTTTCAAATTTATGTTATGTTTATAAACTCAGAAAATAAGTCCCTGGACACATGAGGACTTTTGAATATGACCAATGTATGATCCTGTAACGACTTTGTATCAAATTGATACCCAAATGTGTGGTATCATCCAAAACTAATGTAAAGTATCCAAACAAGAGAAGAATAATGCTTCACTACACACACCATAGCTTACCGGCGTCAAAATGTAAACACACACCTAACATCCACTGTAATGATACCAAGTACAGGAGCGTTTCTAGTCGATACTACTACGATTACGTCGATATTTTTTGGCATCACAACATCTTCTTTCGTTTTTTTCAAATTGATGTTATGTTTATAAACTCAGAAAATAAGTCCCTGGACGCATGAGGACTTTTGAATATGACCAATGTATGATCCTGTAACGACTTGGTATCGGATTGATACCCAAATGTGTGGTATCATCCAAAACTAATGTAAAGCATACAAACAAGAGAAGAATAAGTGATTATTACATTTTAACAGAAGTGTAGCTAGAACATGTTAAAAGAAAAAAGTAAGCAGATATTAACAGTAAATGAAAAAATAGATTAATAATTCATTTTTCTACCGCTTGTCCTTAATAATGTTGACAAAATAATAGAATGGAAAATGACACAATATGTTACTGCATATGTCATCAAACTAAATTAAGAGCCTTTATTTGTTTACTTACTAGACTATAAAAATTGGACCCATTACCTCCCTGCTTGGCACTCAATATCAAGGGTTGGAATTGGGGGTTAAATCACCAAAAATGATTCCCGGGCGCGACCACCGCTGCTGCTCACTGCTCCCCTCACCTCCCAGGGGGTGATCAAGGGTGATGGGTCAAATGCAGAGAATAATTTCACCACACCTAGTGTGTGGGTGTGACAATAATTGGCACTTTAACAAGTTATCTTGTATGTTCACTATTTTATTTAAGGACAAACTTGCAATAATAAACATATGTTTAATGTACCCTAAGATTTTTTGTTAAAATAAAGCCAATAATGCAATTTTTTGTGGTTCCCTCTATTTAGAAAAGTATAAAAATAATTTTAGTACCGATGTTTTTAAATGAAATAAATTAATATTTAAAAATAATAATAAAATAAATAAAAAAACATTAAAAATAAATAAAAATAAAACATTTGTGGTATCATCCAAAACTAATGTAAAGCATCCAAACAAGAGAAGAATAAGTGATTATTACATTTTAACAGAAGTGTAGATAGAACATGTTAAAAGAGAAAGTAAGCAGATATTAACAGTAAATAAACAATTAGATTAATAATACATTTTCTACCACTTGTCCGTAATAATGTTGACAAAATAATAGAATGGAAAATGACACAATATGTTACTGCATATGTCAGCAGACTGTCATGTCTGTGTGATCATGTTTTGTTTTAGTCATGTTCGGTTTTGTTTTTGGACTTTTTGTGCGTTTTTGTTTTGTTTTGTCACCATAGCAACCATTAGTTTCACCTGTTCCACGTTTGGACTCATTGTGCACTCTTGTTTGTCACCATAGCAACCCATTAGTTTTCACCTGTCACGTCACGCACCTGTTTCACGTTTTGAGTCACGCACCTGTTTTCGTTAATCATGTCTGTAGTATTTAAGTTCATTGTTTTCAGTTTGTCGTTCTGGTGACATACTGTCAAGACTTGGTCCTGGGGTTTAGTTTTTCTAGTAGGCAACGGAAAGTTGGCTCGGGCGAGACGGGAATGTGAGAACATATTTATTTAATTTTATTTTTAAAAAGTACAAACGAAAAGCGCGCACAGTGGCGGAGAAACAACTTGGCTATGAAAACAAATACTTGCACAAAGGCAGAAACTATGAACAACAAAAAACACTAACTGTGGCATTAATAGAAAAAACTTACTTGGACATGGCATGAAGTGCGCATAGGTAGACAGAGTGTGACAGGAGTATGAATGCGGGATGTCACCAGAAAGACAAACTGAAAACAATGAACTTAAATACTACAGACATGATTAACAAAAACAGGTGCGTGACTCAAAACGTGAAACCGGTGCGTGACGTGACAGGTGAAAACTAATGGGTTGCTATGGTGACAAACAAGAGTGCACAATGAGTCCAAACGTGGAACAGGTGAAACTAATGGGTAATCATGGAAACAAGACAAGGGAGTGAAAAGCCAGAAACTAAAGAGTCCAATAACTAAACAAAACAAAACATGACTAAAACAAAACATGATTACACAGACATGACACAGACTAAATTAGGAGCCTTTTTTTGCTTACTTACTCAAAAAAAGACACGTTTTCTTGTATGTTCACTATTTTATTTAAGGACTAAATTGCAATAAGAAACATATGTTTAATGCACTGTAAGATTTTTTGTTAAAATAAAGCCAATAATGCAATATTTTGTGGTCCCCTTTATTTAGAAAAATATCAAAAAGTACCGAAAAATATCAAAACAATTTTAGTATCGGTACCGGTACCAACATTTTGGTATCGGGACAACACTAATGTGTTAAATACTAATAATCATATTTGTATTTTATGGATGCACAAAAAGTCATGTGGACTTCCAGGATGAAAGCTACAAACTAATGAGAAGGATGGGCAATTTATTTGTTGTTCAGTAAACAATTTGGTCGTCATGTCGTGTATTGGCGAACACTACGCTCCACTGACGCCGTGACACGATTGCACGCATGCATTTGAGTCCACGGAACGACGCTGAACAGCAACAAAGGCAGCGCGGCTGGGAATGAATGAGGAGCGTTACATAAGAGATACGAGGGGGAAACGGCTTAAGAAGGACACAGAAAATGGCTTTTTTTTTTTTTTTTTTTTTTTTAAGTTGGCTCGTCAAACCAAATACGAGAACAGATGAGTACCAGACATGTTCCTGTTTTATTACAGTCGCATTCAAGTCAGGTACTTGTTCCGTATGAATATTTCAACGTGGAAGATATGCAACGCGGAACCGGAGAATCCAGGTTGAAGTTTGAAAGCAAAGTGCATAGCGGAATGTCAGAGCGGCGCACGTGTTTTTTTGAGTGTGCCAGGCTAATGAGAAGCCAGCAGAACAAAGCAGCAGAGCAGCGAATTTAAAAAAAAAAGGACTGCAGGAATGCACGGACGGTATAAATGTAAAGCGTTTAAGATATTATTGTGCAGAGGAGGGGGCTGCGCCACCCGGACCAATCCCCTGCCCCCTTTGCATGTGCACCTTGTTAGGGGTTTTTAAGGAGGGGTGGGGATGCCCCAGAGGACGCCATGAATGTTTGATGCGGAAGATGCGATGCTGCTAAACAAACAGCTTCAAACGACGCCCCTGTTTACCGAACAAAAAGGGGGCAAGGCCAGCTAACACGCACAGGATGGAAGTTTTCGTGTAGAAATTATTATAAAAAATAGATTATTGTGATATTTTTATTATTATTAGGGCCTGAGCAGCACGGTGGAACAGGGGTTAGTGCGTGTGCCTCACGATACGAAAGTACAATACGAAGGTCCTCGGTTCGATCCTACGATTACGCCTATACTGGCTTCCTGTGCACTTTGTCAAGACGTGGACTATGGCGACGCAAATTACTGCGTGCGTTCCTTTCCCTGGGTGCAGAACGACTGGACCGGACAAGGCTCTTAGGTAAAGACATGTTTATTCTGACTATAAAAAGAACAAAACAAAAGGTGCGCACTCTAGACTATGAAAACAAAAACTAACACTTGGACAGAAACTATGGACATAAAACAAAACGACACGTACTGTGACCTGAAAGAACAGCATGAACTATAAACAGGCATGGACAATGTCAATGTCGCCAGGCAGACTAACTGAAAAGGACAGGCTTAAATAATAGTGACGGGATTGACAACAGGTGCGTGAGTCCAAATGAATCAGGTGAAAACGAATGGGTTGCTATGGTGACAAAAACAATGGGAGCGTAAACAGAAACTAAAGGAGTCCAAAACCAAACAGAACATAGCCAAACAAAACATGATCAAAAGACATGACATACTTAAGATGTGACTTTAAGGTTTTACTACTTACGTATAAAATACTACACGGTCTAGCTCCAGCCTATCTTGCTGATTGTATTGTACCATATGTCCCGGCAAGAAATTTGCGTTCAAAGAACTCCGGCTTATTAGTGATTCCCAGAGCCCAAAAAAAGTCTGCGGGCTATAGAGCATTTTCTATTCGGGCTCCAGTACTATGGAATGCCCTCCCGGTAACAGTTAGAGATGCTATCTCAGTAGAAGCATTTAAGTCCCATCTTAAAACTCATTTGTATACTCTAGCCTTTAAATAGACCACCCCTTTTAGACCAGTTGATCTGCCGTTTCTTTTCTTTTCTCCTCTGCCCCCCTCTCCCTTGTGGAGGGGGGGCACAGGTCCGGTGGCCATGGATGAAGTGCTGGCTGTCCAGAGTTGGGACCCGGGGTGGACCGCTCGCCTGTGCATCGGTTGGGGACATCTCTGCACTGCTGACCCGTCTCCACTCGGGATGGTCTCCTGCTGGCCCCACTATGGACTGGACTCTCACTATTAAGTTAGATCCACTATGGACTGGACTTTCACAATATTATGCTAGACCCACTCAACGTGCATCCGGTCTCCCCTAGAGGGGCGGCATACTTGCCAACCCTCCCGATTTTTCCGGGGGACTCCTGAATTTCAGTGTCCCTCCCGCAAATCTCCAGGGGCAACCATTCTCCCGAATTTCTCCCGATTTTCAGCCGGACAACAATATTAAGGGCGTGCCGTGATGGCACTGCCTTTAGCGTCCTGTTTCACCATACAAACAGCGTGCCGGCCCACTTACATGTTGTATGCGGCTTCTACCGATACACGTAAGTGACAGCAAGACATACTTGATCAAAAGCCATACAGGTCACACTGAGGGTGGCCGTATAAACAACTTTAAAATTGTTACAAATATGCGCCACACTGTGAACCCACACCAAACAAGAATGACAAACACATTTTGGGAGAACAGCCGCACCGTAACACAACATAAACACAACAGAACAAATACCCAGAATTCCTTGTCCCCCGCTACCACCAAACCCCGCCCCAAAGTAGTGTTCAGTACCAAACTTGGAAGTGTTGAAATAGCCATGTAAAATTTGCTAATGCTAAACAACAGCATATTTATGGCATATCCAGTGTAAATTAGCATTGAGCTAGTGCATTTTCAAAAGTGGAATCTTACTGTACTTTCCGAGCGCCTATTTTTGCTTTGATTATTGCATCAAGTGGTACTTTTTGATTTTACGTGAACCGGTACCGTAAGTTGAATGGTCAGCATACTTGCCAACGCTCCCGATTTTCCCGGGAGACTCCCGAATTTCAGTGCCCCTCCCGAAAATCTCCCGGGGCAACCATTCTCCCGAATTTCTCCCGATTTCCACCCGGACAACAATACTGGGGGCGTGCCTTAAAGGCTCTGCCTTTAACGTCCTCTCTCACCTGAAACTTTCACCCCTTTACAGCCGCATGCTGTCCAGGTTTTCGCCTTTCCTCCATATAAACAGCGTACCTGCCCAGTCACATAATAATGCAGCGTTGGACGGGTTTAACAATGGTCTTTACGCGAAGATTTCAAGAAATGGTGACACTTTGTATGATCTTTTAACTGGTTTAATGATAACGCAAGGCATACTTGGTCAACATCCCTATAGGTCACACTGAGGGTGGCCGTATAAACAACTTTAACACTGTTACAAAAATATACACTGTGAACCCACACCAAACAAGAACGACAAACACATTTCGGGAGAACATCCGCACCGTAACACAACAGAACTAATACCCAGAATCCCTTGCAGCACTAACTCTAGCTTTTGGAGCTCAGTGCACAACTGCACACACAACAAGAAGGAGACAAAGTAGAAGAACGAAGGAGAGACATGGCGACGACGAGTAAGAAGAAGAAGTACGCTTGCAAGTTCCAAAATGATGGGAAAAAATAATTTCATTTCATCCAGAAAAGCTCGAAGGGGAAGGGGTACGCTGCATGCACCTCAACCCCGCCCCCGCAACCACGCCCCCCCACCCCTCAACCATGCCTCCAACACCCCCCGACCCCATCTCCCGAATTCGGAGGTCTCAAGGTTGGCAAGTATGATGGCCAGTACCTCTAAAAGTACCAAATTAGGTACCCGTTCTGTTGGGTAATTATTAGACAAATGGTCAATGACTAATGGGTGAATTAGTTGCTTAGTTACGCCATCCAAATACGTTTTGCCTCAGGACAGCCATGTTTTTCAACAATCGTGTCCAGATGTCTCACACTTGTGCTTGGCAGTGCCCTCAAGAAGTGTACCAAATTTTGGTAGTCGTTTGCCTCGACGCCCTAAAGTTACAGTGGGTGTTTTGTAGTGCGCATTGAGCTGTGTGAGAAATCTCAGGTCCTTTGGGGTTTAATACCAGCTCCACCATGTGGCGTATTTTTCAGACAAATAATAGCACAGCAGACACAGTACGGGGTGCATGTTTTGACAAATTGTCAGCTCTTTGTGTGCAGCGGTTCAGGAGGAGAAGAGTTAGCTTCCACAAACATGGGTTACCTTTTTCACCCTGACTGTAGGTAATTTGAGAGGATAAATACAATCCAACATCTACTTTTTATACAGTACAGTGTTTACTTTGACCGTCTGCTAAACAAAGAGCGGGAGAGCTTTAAAAAAAAACAATGCAGCGTGATAAAAACGTATAAAACTTAATCAGACTTAACAGTTTATTACTATGATCTCGGAAAATGGCACTCTCAGTAACAGCAGTTAAGATGTGTTGGTTTAAACTGTTGAGGCTCGTTAAGAAACACCAATGCCAATTTAACGGGACTTTAAAGTTTGAGATTTTTAATTGGGCGACAGTGTGGCTCGGGTGGTAGCCACTTGAGGGTTCCTGGTTCGATCCCAGCTTCTGCCATCCTAGCCATGTCCGTTGTGTCCTTGGGGCAAGACACTTCCCCCTTGCTCCTGATGGGCCGTGGTTAGGGCCTTGCACGGCAGCTACCGCCATCAGTGTGTGAGTGTGAATGGGTGAATGTGGAATTAATGTCAAAGCGCTTTGAGTTGCTTGAAGGTAGAAAAGCGCTATACTGTCAAGACGAGGGGGTTTACGCAACATACTGCGAGGATTGTTCTCCCGGGATGCAATCGGACTATACCGGACAAGGCTTGAAGGTAGGAACATTATTGAATTATTCAAACTCAAAGTACTCCAAAAAGCGCTCAATGCGAAGACAAGCTTAACGCAGGAAAGAAAAGCTAAGACTTAGCATAAACTATGGACATGAAACAAAAAACATGAAAAAAACTCACTAAACAAATAGCAAGAACTATGGGCATGAAACAAAAAGACTTACTGAACACGGCATGAATCGAACAGCATGAACTATGGCAAGAAAAGTCAAAACAGAGCAATGTCGCCAGGACGACTAACTGGCAAAACAGGCTTAAATAATAGTGTCTGATTAGACCAGGTGTGTGAGTCAAACACATGAGACAGGTGAAACTAATCAGTCGTCATGGAAACTAAAACAAACAAGGGAGCGCAAACAGGAAATTAAACCGAAAATAACAAAAAACATGATCCAGACCACAGATCATGACATATACAAGTTTATATAACCCATTCACCATTTATTTCTAATTTAAAACAGGACATATAGGTCGTTTTGAGAAGCGTTGACAAATACCACAACTGAGTAAAACAAGGCTTTTCTGTTTTAAAAAGATCCAATTCTATCCAAGAGGAGACTGAGGGTTAGGACTGGACCAGACCTGGGCAAATTAGGGCCTGAGGACATTCCTAATTAATTGTTTTAGATCTTTAAGAACCAAACTGTAGCTGCCATTATGATGTGCAGTGATGTTTTCAAATGACCGTATGTCTTGAACTATACAAAGTATTTTAATGGTTGGAATCTGTGCTTTTGCATGGTATACTAGTTACTATGGTACATCTCAGTCACAGCAGCTCAGACGAGGCACCAAGCAGTGTGGGTGGGGAGCGTTTCCACAGAGTGTTTTCAGAGCGACCAGCCTGAAATGCGGGTGTCAGGGACAGAGGCGGAAGGAGATTTTTACAACAAAGATCTACAGCTTAGTGATATATCAGCTGTATCAGATTGTAGGTGGGCTTTTGTTTACCCTTTGTATTCATATTTCACAGTTTGTTGCATTTTTGTTGCGTTTCGCTTGATTGTAAAGCATGTCGATTAATATGTTGTCAATATTCCGTGTTTTATTGTCCATAGTTAATATTGTAAATCTCACAATCTTTATTTACATGTACATTCTGGGATGAGAATCAGCACCTCCAAGTCCGAGTCCATGGTTCTCGCCCGGAAAAGGGTGGAGTGCCATCTCCGGGTTGGGGAGGAGACCCTGCCCCAAGTGGAGGAGTTCAAGTACCTCGGAGTCTTGTTCACGAGTGAGGGAAGAGTGGATCGTGAGATCGACAGGCGGATCGGTGCGGCATCTTCAGTAATGCGGACGCTGTATCGATCCGTTGTGGTGAAGAAGGAGCTGAGCCGGAAGGCAAAGCTCTCAATTTACCGGTCGATCTACGTTCTCATCCTCACCTATGGTCATGAGCTTTGGGTTATGACCGAAAGGACAAGATCACGGGTACAAGCGGCCGAAATGAGTTTCCTCCACCGGGTGGCAGGGCTCTCCCTTAGAGATAGGGTGAGAAGCTCTGTCGTCCGGGAGGAGCTCAAAGTAAAGCCGCTGCTCCTCCACATCGAGAGGAGCCAGATGAGGTGGTTCGGGCATCTGGTCAGGATGCCACCCGATCGCCTCCCTAGGGAGGTGTTTAGGGCACGTCCGACCGGTAAGAGGCCACGGGGAAGACTCAGGACACGTTGGGAAGACTATGTCTCCCGGCTGTCCTAGAAACGCCTCGGGATCCCCCGGGAGGAGCTGGATGAAGTGGCTGGGGAGAGGGAAGTCTGGGCTTCCCTGCTTAAGCTGCTGCCACCGCGACCCGACCTCGGATAAGCGGAAGAAGATGGATGGATGGATGGATTCTGGGTGTCTCATTCGTTTTTAGCATTCAATCAGACATTAGTGTGAGGCTTTGTCGAGTCAAAATAATTGCACAGGCCTGGGCTGGACGATTAATCGAAATCAAATTTTGATTTCGGTAACGGCTTTTCACGATTATAAAAACATAACAATCGAGGGAAAACCATTTATTGAATTCATCTTTACTGCAGGCGAAACACTGTCGCGACTCAGCGACGCAGGCAGTGGCAGTGAAGCATTATCGAGGCTTTGATTGATTGATTGATTGATTGAAACTTTTATTAGTAGATTGCAGAGGTGGGACCAAGTCATTGTTTTGCAAGTCACAAGTAAGTCTCAAGTCTTTGCCCTCAAGTCCGAGTCAAGTCCCGAGTCAAGACAGGCAAGCCCCGAGTCAAGTCCAAAGTCAAGACTGGAAAGTCTCAAGTCAAGTCCTAAGTCCTGCATTTTGAGTTTCGAGTCCTTTCAAGTCCTTTTAACCACAGACTAATATATTAACACAGATTGTGTATGCTTTTCAAACGCTGTATTTATTTATTAAAACAAGTGCATTTTAAATTGCAGGAAAGAAAATTGTGCTGACATTGCACTTTATAATAGCACTATTAACCAGTCATTTTAAACATGAACTCATTCCTTTACAGAACAAACACATTGAAAAATAAAGTGCAAATGTACGTATTTGTACAAAAGTGTTAACATTGAAAAAACATGACATATACGTGAACATAACAAAAAGGTTGTACTTTTTATATGTCAGGGCCCTATGCTGCATTGCATTTGCAAAAGACCAAATTAGCCAAGAGTCTGTCAGTCAATTGTGCACGATGGGGGCGTAGTATTTATTTTACCTTTATTTTACTATTTTTGTCTTTTTTTAGGTGGCTAAAATACGCGGTGCTGCTGACCGCCGTCTAACGTTACGTGTGATATATTGACTAACGTAACCCTGCTTAAAAAAAATCACTGAACAAAAAGTATGAATATGGTAGTGAACTGCAACAGATTCCCGTGTTTGCAATAACGTTATAACGTTAGCAGTGAGTTTACAGCCTCACTGATTTAACTACACAGCAAATAAAAGTCACGTTACTTAGCCAATAAACGTTATCTTACATTCAAAACTTACCGTTCTTTGTGCAACTTCAAATGCCGGACGAAGTTGGAAGTTGTTGCCTCTCCATCAGTAATTTTCGAACCGCATGTGTTGCATACTGCAAACCGTTTTGTGTTGACCACCTCGTAATTTTTATACCCAAACGAAATTATTTTAGGTATCATTTTTTGTTCACTGGCGTGTGGTTTGGACATGTCTTCTTCGTTGGTTGTCCTGCAATTTGATTGGATGAATGCTGTGTGATGAAAACAAAGTAGATCTAATTTGATTGGCTGTTGTACTGAGCTCAGTACAACAGCTGGTGTGCTCTAGAGCACACCAGCTGACACACGCAACGCTGATAGACAAGTACACAATGAAAAATACGGAGCGCTCCCGAATAACTTTTTCATCTTTGGGTTTTGGGGAAAGTAGCAAGTCATGTCAAGTCATGTCAATTCAAAAGGCTCAAGTCCAAGTGAAGTCACAAGTCATTGATGTTAAAGTCTAAGTCGAGTTGCAAGTCTTTTTACATTTTGTCAAGTCGAGTCTAAAGTCATCAAATTCATGACTCGAGTCTGACTCGAGTCCAAGTCATGTGACTCGAGTCCACACCTCTGGTAGATTGCACAGTACAGTACATATTCCGTACAATTGACCACTAAATGGTAACACCCTATAAGTTTTTCAACTTGTTTAAGTCGGGGTCCACGTAAATCAATTCATGGTACAAGTATATACTATCATCATAATACTGTCTGCCCGGCAGCACATTTTAAAAGTGCAAAAAACGTTGTCAAGGTCTCCGAACATCAAATCAACATAGTGTATGGTCTCTGCTTTATTTGCATGTGGCTGTCTTGATTATTTATGCTCTTTTAATTTTTGCTGCCTCTGCAAATTTCTTAATGGCCTCGTCACATTGTTTACGAATTATGTTCTTTTGTTTCTCCCGATGGATCTTTAAAAGCTCTTCCACAGTCATCTCCTCCACTCTTTTCTTCAAGGCTATGAAGTTGCATGTAGATGAGTGAGACTTGTGCTCATTGTCTGGGTTATCGTCTGGCTCCCAGCCCTCCAACTCTTTAAGGCAAAAGAAACTCATGGCTAAATCATGGCAAAAGCTTTGCCGCAAAAGGGGCATTCTGCAAGCTGTAAAAGCATGGTGGATGCACAAGTCTCACGTGCAGATGCTGCAAACTAGGAGCGACTGGCATTCAAAAATGCCAGAACGGGAGCCTTTAATGTCGTCAATAATAGAGAAACATTTTGGTTTCAAGTTGTCGGACATGGCAACCACTTAAAGTTTGGTCATGAAGTGATGTATGACCAGGTGTTGAAGGCGCACAGGAGACAAAAAAGCCTGACCTTGTCTGCCTCAGCTAGCACCGCCGCTACCACAACACAGTCCTCTATTAAAGGCCTACTGAAACCCACTACTACCGACCACGCAGTCTGCCTAAGTCTGTAGTAGACTATAGCTAAGTGACAACGACACAACAGGGTAGGATAGCATTAGCATGCTTACATTTTTGGACCATGTACTAGAAATAGAATAGAATAGAATAGAAAGTACTTTATTGATCCATGGGGGAAATTCAGCACCACAGTTTGCTCACAATAAACAATAAACACTTAAGTATTTTTTACATGTGAATAATATAAATACAGTCTATTATACAGCATTATTCACATGTGAATAATATAAATACAGTCTATTATACAGCATTATTCTCAAGTGAATAATATAAATACAGTCTATTATACAGCATTATCCACACGTGAATAAAATAAATGCAGTCTATTATACAGCATTATTCACATGTGAATTATATAAATACAGTCTGTTATACAACATTATCCACATGTGAATAATATAAATACAGTCTATTATACAGCATTATCCACATGTGAATAATATAAATACAGTCTATTATACAGCATTATTCACATGTGAATAATATAAATGCAGTCTATTATACAGCATTATTCACATGTGAATAATATAAATACAGTCTACTATACAGCATTATTCACATGTGAATTATATAAATACAGTCTATTATACAGCATTATCTACATGTGAATAATATAAATACAGTCTATTATACAGCATTATTCACATGTGAATAATATAAAATTAGTCTATTATACAGCATTATCCACATGTGAATAATATAAATGCAGTCTATTATACAGCATTATTCACATGTGAATAATATAAATACAGTCTATTATACAGCATTATTCACATATTAATAATGTAAATACAGCATTATTCACATGTGAATAATATAAACACAGTCTATTATAAAGTATTATTCACATGTGAATTATAAAAATACAGTCTATTATACAGCATTATTCACATGTGAATAATATAAATACAGTCTATTATACAGCATTATCCACATGTGAATAATATAAATACAGTCTATTATACAGCATTATTCACATGTGAATACTATAAATGCAGTCTATTATACAGCATTATTCACATGTGAATAATATAAATACAGTCTATTATACAGCATTATCCACATGTGAATAATATAAATAGTCTCTTATACAGCATTATTCTCAAGTGAATAATATAAATACAGTCTATTATACAGCATTATCCACACGTGAATAATATAAATGCAGTCTATTATACAGCATTATCCACATGTGAATTATATAAATACAGTCTATTATACAACATTATCCACATGTGAATAATATAAATACAGTCTATTATACAGCATTATTCACATGTGAATTATATAAATACAGTCTATTATACAGCATTATCCAGATGTGAATAATATAAATACTGTCTATTATACAACATTATCCACATGTGAATTATATAAATAGTCTATTATACAGCATTATTCATGTGTGAATAATATAAATGCAGTTTATTATACAGCATTATCTACATGTGAATAATATAAATACAGTCTATTATACAGCATTATTCACATGTGAATTATATAAATAGTCTATTATACAACATTATTCACATGTGAATAATATACATGCAGTCTATTATACAGCATTATTCACATGTGAATTATATAAATACAGTCTATTATACAGCATTATCCACATGTGAATAATATAAATATTGTCTATTATACAACATTATCCACATGTGAATTATATAAATAGTCTATTATACAGCATTATTCATGTGTGAATAATATAAATGCAGTTTATTATACAGCATTATTCACATGTGAATAATATAATTACAGTCTATTATACAGCATTATCCACACGTGAATAATATAAATGCAGTCTATTATACAGCATCATTCATATGTAAATAATATAAATACAGTATATTATACAGCATTATTCACATGTGAATAATATAAATGCAGTCTATTATACAGCATTATTCACATGTGAATAATATAAATACAGTCTATTATACAACATTATTCACATGTGAATAATATAAATGCAGTCTATTATACAGCATTATTCACATGTGAATAATATAAATACAGTCTATTATACAGCATTATTCACATGCGAATAATATAAATACAGCATTATTCACATGTGAATAATATAAACACAGTCTATTATAAAGCATTATTCACATGTGAATAATATAATTACAGTCTATTATACAGCATTATTCACATGTGAATAATATAAATACAGTCTATTATACAGCATTATTCACATGTGAATAATATAAATACGTCTATTATACAGCATTATTCACATGTGAATAATATAAATGCAGTCTATTATACAGCATTATTCACATGTGAATAATATAAATAAAGTCTATTATACAGCATTATTCACATGTGAATAATATAAATGCAGTCTATTATACAGCATTATCCACATGTGAATAATATAAATACAGTCTATTATACAATAATAGTAATAATAATATTAGAAATAGTACCGTATACAATAAAACCTAATTTTGCCAATAAAAAAAGCTTCAAAAATGATGCAAAAAATCAGAGTTCCGCCTTCAGCTGGCAAGCTACTATTTTGGCTCATGCTTGGCTGGCTTGCCTGCACAAATATCCAAATAGTGAAGTGTGCCATTATACCATCAACAACCTATTAGTGACGTGCCAAGCAACAGGAACGGAGTGAAGGACCAAATGGAGTGGGGGGGGAAAAAGGAGGGGGAAAAAAAAGAAGATGAAAGAAGAGCGTGAAGAGGCGAGAATGTTTTGGAGGAGCGAATCAAATGTTGAGCCAAGAGAGAGAGAGAGTGAATAAAAAGAGTGTACAAGCAGGTGGACGAGGTAATGAAAAGGGTGATGGGGTTAAAACAATGAAAGAAAAAGGTGAACGAGGGAGAGAAAGAAGATGGAAGAGGTGAGAGTGCTGGCCAATGGGTGGGCTGTAATTTACATATGCTAATTAAACGTCTGTTTGGGTGACTGGCTCTTTGTGCCAGGGTTACTTCACACATTCATTTCAGTAATTCACAGAATTTTGAGTGTAATGGCCCTTGAGGACAGTGCCCCCTCAATATATATGTTATATTTAATACAGAGTACTGATTGAACGGTGTACAATAAGTTGCATTATACCACATTGTCTGCTTGACTTCCCCTGACCAGCTGTTCCTGTTCCCGTTGTCCTGTTCTTGTCCCCGATTTGGCGTCCTGACTATTCCTTTTACACCCTGTCGGTCTGTTTCCTGACAGGCTGTTTCTGTATTATTGTTACTGCTCCTAACTTGGTGTTGCTGTTCCTGACAAGCTATTCTTTTTTTGCAAGACTGGCAGATCTTGTTCTTGACTTGCTGTTCCTTTGACTGGTTATTCTTTTTTCCTGTACATCTGGCCTGCTTACAACTTGCTGTCATTGTTCCTGACCGACTGCTGTCTTCCTCTGACATTGGTGTTTGTGTTCCTGTCTCGCGAGTACTTTCTCCAACTTGATGTTTTTGTCCCAATATTGTTTTCCCTGCACATAACTTGCTGTTCCTTTACCTATATCCTTGTTATTGACCATAAATTGTTGTTCTGTTGTCCCTGACTTACTGTTCCTGTTGCAGGCATCCTGCTCTTCTCCCTGATTTGACCTCTGTGTTCCTGAATGTTCCTTTCTCTCACTTGTTCTGTTCCTCACTGTTCCTTTCTCTCACATGTTCTGTTCCTCACTGTTCCTTTCTCTCACATGTTCTGTTCCTGACTGTTCCTTTCTCTTACTTGTTCTGTTCCTCACTGTTACTTTTCTCACATGTTCTGTTGCTGACTGTTCCTATCCCTCACATGCTGTTCCTTTCTCTCACATGTTCTGTTCCTGACTGTTCCTTTCCCTCACATGTTCTGTTCCTGACGTTCCTATCCCTCACATGTTCTGTTCCTTTCTCTCACATGTTCTGTTCCTGACTGTTCCTATCCCTCACCTGTTCTGTTCCTTTCTCTCGCATTTTCTGTTCTTGACTAACTGATCCTTTCCACGACAGCAGTTCTTGCTTTTGGCTTGCTGTTCTTGACTGGCTTTTCCATTCACTGACTTGGTTCTTCGTGTCCCTGTATAGCTGTCCTTGCCCATAACTTACTGCTCCTTTTCCTATAGCCTTGTTATTGACCATAAATTCTTGTTCTGTTATGTTATTGTTCCTAACTTGCTGTTCCTCTTACAGGCATTCTGTTCTTCTCCTTGATTTGACCTACCTGTTCCTTTCTCTCACATGTTCCGTTCCTGACTGACTGATCATTTCCACGACAGTAGTTCTTGCTTTTGACTTGCTGTTCTTGACTGACTTTTCCATTCACTGACTGGTTGTTTGTGTCCCTGTATAGCCCATAACTTACTGCTCCTGACTTGCTTTCCCTGTTACTGTTTTGCTGTTTTTGTTCCTGTCTCACAAGTCCTTTCTCCAACTTGATGTTTTTTGTCCCAATATTGTTTTCCCTGCACATAACTAGCTGTTCCTTTTCCTATATCCTTGTTATTGACCATCAATTGTTGTTCTGTTCTGTTATTGTCCCTAACTGGCTGTTCCTCTTACAGGCATTCTGTTCTTCTCCTTGATTTGACCTCCCTGTTCCTTTCTCTCACATGTTATGTTCCTGACTGACTGATAATTTCCACGACAGCAGTTCTTGCTTTTGGCTTGCTGTTGTTGACTGGCTTTTCCATTGACTGACTGGTTCTTCGTGTCCCTGTATAGCTGTCCCTGCCCATAACTTACTGATCCTTTTCCTATATCCTTGTTATTGACCATAAATTGTTGTTCTGTTCTGTTATTGTCCCTAACTTGCTGTTCCTCTTACAGGCATTCTGTTCTTCTCCTTGATTCGACCTCCCTGTTCCTTTCTCTCACATGTTCTGTTCCTGACTGACTGATCATTTCCACGACAGCAGTTCTTGCTTTTGGCTTGCTGTTGTTGACTGGCTTTTCCATTGACTGACTGGTTCTTCGTGTCCCTGTATTGCTGTCCTTGCCCATAACGTACTGCTCCTTTTCCTATATCCTTGTTATTGACCATAAATTGTTGTTCTGTTCTGTTGTTGTCTCTAACTTGCTGTTCCTCTTACAGGCATTCTGTTCTTCTCCTTGATTTGACCTCCCTGTTCCTTTCTCTCACATGTTATGTTCCTGACTGACTGATAATTTCCACGACAGCAGTTCTTGCTTTTGACTTGCTGTTGTTGACTGGCTTTTCCATTCACTGACTGGTTGTTTGTGTCCCTGTATAGCCCATAACTTAATGCTCATGACTTGCTTTTCCTGTTACTGTTATGCTGTATTTGTTCCTGTCTCGCAAGTCCTTTCTCCAACTTGATGTTTTTTGTCCCAATATTGTTTTCCATGCACATAACTAGCTGTTCCTTTTCCTATATCCTTGTTATTGACCATCAATTGTTGTTCTGTTATGTTATTGTCTCTAACTTGCTGTTCCTCTTACAGGCATTCTGTTCTTCTCCTTGATTTGACCTCCCTGTTCCTTTCTCTCACATGTTATGTTCCTGACTGACTGATAATTTCCACGACAGCAGTTCTTGCTTTTGGCTTGCTGTTGTTGACTGGCTTTTCCATTGACTGACTGGGTGTTTGTGTCCCTGTATAGCTGTCCCTGCCCATAACATACTGATCCTTTTCCTATAGCCTTGTTATTGACCATAAATTGTTGTTCTGTTCTGTTATTGTCTCTAACTTGCTGTTCCTCTTACATACATTCTGTTCTTCTCCTTGATTTGACCTCCCTGTTCCTTTCTCTCATGTTATGTTCCTGACTGACTGATCATTTCCACGACAGCAGTTCTTGCTTTTGACTTGCTGTTCTTGACTGGCTTTTCCATTCACTGACTGGTTGTTTGTGTCCCTGTATGGCCCATAACTTACTGCTCCTGACTTGATGCCCCCTGTATCTGACTTGCTGTCCCAATTTAGTTTCATCTGCCCATTGTTGACTAGTGGTGCAGTAAACATGTGAGCCCTATGAACATGTGGGCCATGCAAACAAGTGACACGAACAGAACAAATAATAGCGGTTGCTTCTACTGGTGATTTAACTTTTTTGCATTTCACCTTCTTCACCCGCCACCCACAATTTCTACTTTTCATGGAATTGTTTTGTGCTTGTCTATAACGATGTGGCACACAGTAATCATCCTGACTTGTGTCTTCTGTGATCGTGGACCCCCGTAACCTTTCTGCATTTTTCCCAATGCGGGGTTCACATCATTAGACGCTCACATCTTGTCAGCTCACGTCTGAGGCGCGTGACGATGTGCTCGTCGCTCTTGGTTTGTTTTCCTCAATTATAACAACATTGCATCTCTCAGCCTCCCACATGACACACCTGGAAACCTGACTTTTTCAACATCGAGACAGCAATTTATATTTACAGTTCCCTTTTATTCTGACTGCGTTTTTGGATCTGACAAAAGTTTCTGCAGAGCCAGATCTCTTTTTTTTTGCTCATGTTCTTGATGTCCTTTTTGTTCGCTGTCTTGTTCCCAACCAGAACACACACATCTTAAGTCTAATGCCAAATAACACATCCAGTGCTTGCTTTCTATGACTATCTTGGATTTTTTTTAGCCTACCATAAGCAAACTCCAGCACAGTTTTTACAACTTTGAGTGAGAGCCAATGGGGGTGCTACATAAACCAATGTTAGGTCACATACAATCAGTTAACAGTAAATCTCTTTGAGATGGACAATTCCATTTGCAGGCCTCAAATTTTAACTTTTTAAGGTCAAGGCAAGTGTTGCCTTAAAGGAGGGCTCATATTTTAGGGCAGTGATTTTCAACCAATAATCATAATAATGTACCGTTGTCTAGTGCCTGCGCTGTGTAGAGCTTGGCAATCCCAATATGCAGAGCACAGCGGGAGACAGCGTGCAGGTAAAAAGGTATGTAACGCTTAAACCAAAAATTAATACAAAAGGCAAGTCCCGCTAGGAAAAGGCACTGAAGCATAGGGATGGCTATGTAAAACAAAAGTAAAACCTGAACTGGCTACAAAGTCAACAAAAACAGAATGCTGGACGACAGCAAAAACTTACAGCGTGTGGAGCAAAGACGGCGTCCACAAAGTACATCGGTACATGACATGACAATCAACAATGTCCCCACAAAGAAAGATAGCGTACGCTAGGGGTGTAACAGTACACAAACATTTCGGTTCCATACGTACCTCGGTTTAGATGTCACGGTTCGGTTCATTTTCGGTACAGTAAGAAAACAACAAAATACACATTTTACAGATGCCTTAGTGGTTATATCTAGTCGATACTACTATGATTAAGTTGATATTTTTTGGCATCACATCTTCTTTCGTTTAAAAAAAAATCATATTATGTTTATAAACTCAGGAAATATGAGGACTTTGAATATGACCAATGTATGATCCTGTAAAGACTTGGTATCGTATTGATACCTAAATGTGTGGTATCATCCAAAACTAATGTAAAGCACACAAACAACAGAAGAATAAATGATTATTACATTTTAACAGAAGTGTAGACAGAACATGGGTAGGTTGTGAGTTCAAACCCCGGCCGAGTCATACCAAAGACTATAAAAATGGGACCCATTGCCTCCCTGCTTGGCACTCAGCATCAAGGGTTGGAATTGGGGTTTAAATCACCAAAATGATTCCCGGGTGCGGCCACTGCTGCTGCCCACTGCTCCCCTCACCTCCCAGGGGGTGATCAAGGGTGATGGGTCAAATGCAGAGAATAATTTCGCCACACCTAGTGTGTGTGTGACAACCATTGGTACTTTAACTTTAACTTAACTTTAAAAGATAAGCGGATATTAACAGTAAATGAACAAGTAGATTCATTATTAATAATTAATAAATAATTTTCCACCACATGTCCTTAATAATTTTGACAAAATAATAGAATGGAAAATGACACAATATGTTATTGCATATGTCAGCAGACTAAATTAGGAGCCTTTGTTTGCTTATTTACTAATAAAAGACAAGTTGTCAAGTATGTTCACTATTTTATGTAAGGACAAACTTGCGATAAGAAACATATGTTTAATGTACCGAAACAATTTTCGTTAAAATAAAGCCAATAATGCAATTTTTTGTGGTGCCCTTTATTTAGAAAAGTACCGAAAAGTATCTAAATTTTTTTGGTACCGGTACCAAACTATTGGTATCGGGACAACACTAGTAAGAACAGTTGTTTTTTTCATAATACATCCTGTTTAATGCTGACTAAGCCATTTGCTCCTAACAGCTTAAACTTTGGTTTTGTTGTAGTTATGTGCTCCAAAGTTATAGAACGAACCTGGATAAAGAATGATATCAAAGTTCGGGAAATAACATCCTGGCTGCCTGATTCGAAAGAATGTGTCATCCTCTTTTAGGCAAATAGGTTACAACGAGAGCATTTATTAAGGTACAATGACACATCTATGACACAGTGCCCCCTTTCAAAGCCTTCCCGGGTAAAACTCTTGAATGCCCACAAGTACACAACAACACACACACGCACACGTATCGCCCACACAACCCTGGCTGGTTGGTGAGCCATCTGTTCATTTATTTCAGACAACAAACACACCTGACAGTACTGAGGAGCCGCTAAGTCCATTTCACTGTTCACTGAACAGCACAATTGAGTCGACTAGATGGAGGGATAAGCTGGAACAAAAACATAACGCACCCTGGGGTGGGAGTGTCGGAGGAGGGATGGAGAACGAGCGCTCCTGTCCAAAGCAATTTCTCCGGGAATCACAAAAGTGTATCCCTCGGTCGGTGGATGTCATTGAACAAGATTCAATAATGCGCTTGCACGTCGTCGCCCAAAGTTCATCTCAATTTGGCTTTGGCGAAGGCCGGAGATAGACGACATGGATTGTGCTTGTCGTGCACACTGTGACACATTCTGCATACCGGATTCTGCTTCCTCAAGAACACCATTTGCATAGCCGCTAACACATATTTTTATAACACTAATATTTCAAATAGTCGACGAATCAACTAAACAACTGATAAAAAGAAAACCTAGGGATGTCCCGATTAACATTCTGATATTTATAATACTATATACCAGGGGTCCCCATACTTTTTGACTTGGGGGCCGCATTGGGTTAAAGAAATTGGCCGGGGGTCGGGCTGTATATATATATATATATATATATATATATATATATATATATATATATATATATATATATATATATATATATATATACGTATATATATATAAATGTACACACACAATATACAATAAATATATATATATATATATATATATATATATATATATATATATATATATATATATATATATATATATTAGGGCTGCAACAACTAATCGATTAAATCGATTAAAATAGATTATAAAAATAGTTGGCGATTAATTTTGTCATCGATTCAATGGATCTATGCTATGCGCATGCACTTTTTTAAATGTATTCTTTTTTTTTTTTTTTTTAATAAACCTTTATGTATAAATTGCAACATTTACAAACAGCTGAGAAACAATAATCAAAATAAGTATGGTGCCAGTAATGTGCCAGTATGCTGTTTTCTTTCAATAAAATACTGGAATGGATACAAATGTAGTTGGTCTCTTTTATCCGAATATTAATCGAAGTAATAATCGACAGATTACTTGATTATCAAATTAGTTGTTAGTTGCAGCCCTAATATATATATATATATATATATATATATATATATATATATATATAAATAAATATCGTATTTTTCGGAGTATAAGTCGCATCGGAGTATAAGTCGCACCTGCCGAAAATACATAATAAAAAAGGAAAAAAACATATATAAGTCGCACTGGAGCCCGGCCAAACGATGAAAAAAATTGCAATTTTTAGTCCAAAAAATACGGTATATATATATATATATATATATATATATATATATATATATATATATATATATATATATATATATATATTCAGAGTACGATGATGTCATGTTATCGATGGGAAAATGCGTTTTTAGACAATATGATTTGCCTGAGTGGCTAGGGGACACCGAGAGTAACAAGCGGTAGACAATGGATTAGAAAGGACAGATTTAAAAAAAACTATAATTAAAAAAAAAAACATTAAAAAAAAAAAAGGTTTCACTTGGGACTTCCCGCGGACCGGATTTTGGACGCTGCTGGGACAGATCTGGCCCCTGGGCCGTAGTTTTGGGACCCCTGATATATATACTATAATCTTTAGCCATGTAAACACTGAGACACAGCTGTGGTAAAGACCGGCTGGGCCAGGCAGCTCATCAGCTGATCAGTTAAAAACGACAAATATCGGCCCCTATCCGATCCAATATCGGGGTCAGAATTGGAGATCGACCCATTATTACCCATTACCCCTTTGTTAGCTACCTCTCTTTGTTTATAATGTATATTCTCTGCTGGATCTACTCTCTATTGTCTTTATTTTTTTTGCTGCAGCTGTTACATATACTGTAATATTGTACATGGTAATTGGGATTTGTTATATATTGTATACATGATATAAAAATACAATATAACATATCAGTATATATTATATAGCTAGCGTGGGGAAAGTACGTCAACAGTAAAACAAAAAGCATTGACCAACAAACATTGCAGGCAACTAAATCCAGTAATGTCGGCAGCACAATTATTACGAAGTCTCCTGTTATAGCGTCAAATAATAAGGCAATCATATAAACACAATGGACTCATGCAAATGTTCTTACCTGAGGACGGCGGAGGAAGCGAAGGAGGCGGGTGGAAGCGTCGGGAGGAGACGATCAAAGCATAAGAGAAAGAGACAAGACAGCAGTTTGTTAAGATTATTAAACACACTTGCAGCTTTCAGAAACAATTACACTCGGTCGTCCCCGGCCTCCATGGGCGCCGGGACATTTTCCATCATCAGCACGCCAGACGAATAATTAACACCGCGTAGTAGCAATTGGAACGTTGACGAGGTGATTTAATCCGCCGGCGAATGTTCTCCTGGATCACTCTCGGGAGAGCGTTGTCAAGACGAGGAAATGGAAACCTGTGATGAGTGCATTTACTTAAACGGCGGCGCGAGCTGCGTATGCAGGAGTTACTCTCAGGTCAGGATACAATAACAAAACAGCGATGTAATAAGACATGTCCGATAATGGCTTTTTTGCCGATATCAGATATTGTCCAACTCTTAATTACCGATTCCGATATCAACCGATACCGATATATACAGTCGTGGAATTAACACATTATTATGCCTAATTTTGCTGGATGCATTAAACATTGTAACAAGGTTTTCCAAAATAAATCAACTCACGTTATGGAAAAAAAAAAATGCCAACATGACACTGCCATATTTATTATTGAAGTCACAAAATGCATTTTTTTTTTTAACATGCCTCAAAACAGCAGCTTGGAATTTGGGACATGCTCTCCCTGAGAGAGCATGAGGAGGTTGAGGTGGGCGGGGTTGAGGGGGGTGTATATTGTATCCTCCCGGAAGAGTTAGTGCTGCATGGGATTCTGGGTATTTGTTCTGTTGTGTTTATGTTGTGTTACGGTGCGGATGTTCTCCCGAAATGTGTTTGTCATTCTTGTTATAGTTAAAGTTAAAGTACCAATGATTGAAGTTAAAGTACCAATGATTGTCACACACACACTAGGTGTGGTGAAATTTGTCCTCTGCATTTGACCCATCCCCTTGTTCACCCCCTGGGAGGTGAGGGGAGCAGTGGGCAGAATCATTTTTGGTGATTTAACCCCCAATTCCAACCCTTGATGCTGAGTGCCAAGCAGGGAGGTAATGGGTCCCATTGTTATAGTCTTTGGTATGACTCGGCCGGGGTTTGAACTCACAACCTACCGATCTCAGGGCGGACACTCTAAGGTTGTTTGGTGTGGGTTCACACCAAACGACAGGTGGTCAGCTACAGATGTGGAAACTGCTCTGTAAATTTGATCATTTTGCTTTTCTTTATGCAAACACGCTATCCTAGCACGATGTTGCTGTTGGTACCAGAGTTAACAAAGCTATGCTAGTGTCGCTAACGTTTCAGTGTGTCCACCAACGGTACACAAAAATTTCGGTTCGGTACGTACCTCGGTTTAGAGGTCACGGTTTGGTTCATTTTCGGTACAGTAAGAAAACAACAAAATATAAATTTTTTGGTTATTTATTTACCAAATTTGTAAACAATGGCTTTTAACATTGGGAACACTATAATATTTCTTTTGCCCACGTTAATCAACATTACACTGCCTCAAGTTGTTGCTCAGATTAAATAAAATGACAAAACTTTTCTTCTACATACAAAAAGTGCAACAATAAACAGTTTCAAGTCAACTCATCATGCTTAATTTATTACAGCATTTGGGAAGCCTGTAGTTTATTTTTATTATGTAAATGTTATATTTGTATCAACATGTGATAGCAGGGACCCTGCCATTCAAAACTAGGCTGCTGCATTACTAATGATTAATGCAACTATAGCTGAATAAATAGTACAATAGCAATAGGAGAGACTATTCATCCCTGAACACCATGGAGTTCATGTAGGCTTAATGATGCAGTTACATTATTATGTCAACTATCAGAGACAGAAACTCTTCATTTAACATAATGTCCCTTTTTGCTGCTTCAACACAGCTCAATCAACACAGAAAAGGGTCAAGTGAAATAACAGACAGACAGGGCTTTGCTGTCCGTAACACACACACTGCAAAATGAGCTAACGTTACGCTAAAAGCGAATTAGCCTTCACCTCAAGCCAGGACTGCGTGCGAGCTGAGCTGCCTTTTATGTTTCTAGAAGGTCAACGGGCTCATAGTGATGTTACTAGTAGTTGACTGGGGGGTGTTTATTATAATTTGGGGATAGTCCGCAGCCTGATGCTTACCTGCTAAACGCTAAGCACTGACTACATGCGCTCTGAATACGCACCGCTGATTGGCTGTTACCGCTCTGTATGTAACCAATCAGATGGTTGTGTGGGTGGGACAATCCTGGGTGCTGTGGAGTACCGACAGAGACAGAGGCAGAAGGAAGCGGAGCAGCTTGTTAAGACTTTAGCTTAATATGTTCGTGTGGAAACTCGTTCGGTACACCTCCGAACCGAACCGAAACCCCCGTACCGAAACGGTTCAATACAAATACACGTACCGTTACACCCCTAGTTACATGTGTTGCTTTGGACACACCTTTCTGTGAGTAGGTATCTAAAAAAGTGTGTTGTTTCAATAAGAATGTTTATTTGTCAGATGCAAACAAAGGGCAGCTGTGCAGCAACCCCTGCTGTCAGTCGTTTAAAAAACTCATCACGCAAAGCAAAGAGGATATTGCCACCGGCTACATTTGGTGCCGTGACCCGGATGAGAGTGAGGTTTAGAGGGGTGAGTGTAACGGAGGCCAGCCATGTGTACATCAGCAAACCTCACTCCCTGACACCTTAAAAGCTTTTGCTGGACACAGAGTTAACAGCTTGGGCTTTTAGCTTGGTGCCAAGCACGCTCGCTTTCTCAATCAAGAGGACCCAGGTTCGAGACCCGGTAACTAAAAGAACGTATACTTGCCTAAATCCCAGCATCAAGACTATATTTTGGACACAGTGGTCTCTGCAGTTTTAGTTTGTATCCAATCAGAATTTAGCTGGCTTATGTTGCCATGCTGTACCAAATCTGCCAGGGGCCTTCAGAATCAACAATGCGGGCATCCGTAAGTGAACGGGGACATACAGTTGATAGACTGTTGCGATAGCCAATCAAATCACTAGTTGTTGTCAGTAAGGCCGTCGAGCTGGGCTAAGGTTGAACGTGACATTTACGCGTCCTGTGATTGGATACTCATCGGGGCCGTTAGCGGATTAATTTGAGAACATAGAGTTGATAGACAGTTGCGATAGCCAATCAGATCACAAGTTGTTGACAGTAGCCTATCTAGGTAGCCTGATGTTAACGAGACTGTGATTGGATACTCGCTTGTCATTCCAAAGTGAGTATTGTCGGAGGCAGATATTTACATATATCCGTATTTAAGTGTTACTTCTTTTCATTTTATAATCATATTACAAAACAGCTAGTGTTTTTCTTCCAATTGTGGTCTTTTGGTTGTCTACAACATACTATGTGCTTAAACCTTGAGTGAGGAAAGTAAGAAAGAGAGATACTCTTTTCTCTTATCTAGCCTTATGTCCAGGTGCGGAGGACAATGGGCATGTGTTTTGGCTGGAGGGACAAGACTGCGAGGGTGGGAGGGAGAGGGACTTAAGACGGGAGAGGGTTTTTCAAGGGGGGGCAGACCATCTTGGCGGCGCGACTGAATGTTCTATGCTGGACTGGTCTCAATGTATTTACAAAGCTTTGCAAATATATTACAAAATACCTATTCTGACTCTGGTGGTTTTTCTACTCAGCTTTAAGTGTCGTAAAGAGCTTGGGAGCGACTTGTGACTTGAATTCCCTGGGAGGAACAACTGGTCCAAACGCAACAATATCCATTCACAAGTTTCAATTTAGCAGCAAGCCGGAAGTGTCGCCAGACCGGGATAGCAGAGAAGGAGAACAAAACGTTGGCAGATATATATTGGCAAGGCCATTTTCAAGAAGGATATTTAACCCTTGTGTAATGTTCATATTGTTGTTACTCAGCCAGCGTTTGTGGGTCTGATGGACCCGTTGCATAGTGGCTTTCAATGCCTCACAATCCAACACTTTTATGTTAAAATACTGTACAGATGTTTACCTTATCCCAATAAACATCTGTTCAGTATTTTAACATACAAGTGTTGGATTGTGAGGCATTAAAAGCCACAAAATGCAACGGGTCCATCAGACCCACAAACGCTGGCTGAGTAACAACAATATGAACGTTGCACGGATAATTTGTTGCAACATTGTTTGTCAACACTGTCTGCTCTCATTTTCTCGCACATTTGACCCTCTGATGTTCTGTGTACCTACACTCTGTCCTCCTCCTGTATCGGCCTGCTGTGTGTGTATCTTATATGTAATAGAAATGTGTAGGGGGGGTGTATGGTGTGTGGTCATTAAATATGTATTCTGATATATGTTATTCACAGAAAATGAGCCAAAATCAGTGAGTCTCATTTTGAAAAATTAATTAATTGTAGGGCTGCAACTAACGATTAATTTGATAATCGATTAATCGGTTGATTATTACTTCGATTAATCGATTAATATTCGGATAAAAGAGACAAACTACATTTCTATCCTTTCCAGTATTTTATTGAAAAATAAAATACTGGCACCATACTTATTTTGATTATTGTTTCTCAGCTGTTTGTACATGTTGCAGTTTATAAATAAAGGTAAAAAAATAAAAATAAAAAAATAAATTAAAAACAAATTATAAAAATAAATAAATAATAATTGCCTCTGCGCATGCGCATAGCATGGATCCAACGAATCGATGACTAAATTAATCGCCAACTATTTTTATAATCGATTTTAATTGATTTAATCGATTAGTTGTTGCAGCCCTAATTAATTGTATCATTTTTCTTTTAATAAAAAATGAAAACGGGTCCCACAGACCCGAACACCACACAAGGGTTAAAGAGAAACTACATCTTGTGAGACGATGTCGGCCAACCCCGGAAGCTAGTTCAGCTGTTCTGGCGACAAAATGGGGAAACGCTCGCCATTTCCACTCCAATAAGCCAACGACGAGGGGTACCACTGGCTTATACGCCGTCGAAAATGTTCTATAAATTGTGAGTTCAAATATTAAATTTTTTCACTTTTAACATGTTTTTTGCAATTTTAATTTTGACAATACCACATAAGATATGTTTTAATTGCAGATGCGTTTTGTTTTTTAAATGCGCCGGAAAATAACCTGTTTTGTACACTGTTGATGTGTTTCAATGCCCAGTAGGGCGTGAATGTGATTCTGTATAGTATTTATCCAGCAATGGTCATGTGGGGACATCAATTATGGTATTTTGAGAGGTAATCATTGACCATCAGGACTAGGTGGGAAACACACAACACACATGCAAACCCTATTGTGGGACTTCTTCGCACAAGCCAAGGCCTGAGGTTCCAGACCTGGTACGAGGGCTGCCGAGTGCGAGGATAACCTCACTTCCATGGCCAAGGGCGGCAAAAGTCCCCATTTAGTCTAATCAGGCCTGATGAGACACAGGTCCTGGAGGGGAATGGACCATAATTCTTCTGCCTGGCTTGTGTCAAAAACCAAATGTGTGTGTTTTGTTTCAGCTTGACGGTGCGGGAGACGTGAGGAATGACGTCTACTCTGATAAAATGCGGGTAAGAGGTGGGGGGGGGGGGGGGGGTGGGGGGCAGAGATGCAAAATGAAGGGGATTGAACCTAAGTCCAATATGAAATGTGCACTTATGCCCTCCTCCGACACTCCCACCCCAGGGTGTGTTATGTTTTTGTTCCAGCTTATCTTTCTTAGACCAGCATTTTTCAACCTTTTATGAGCCTTTTTTTGATTGATTGATTGATTGAAACTTGTATTAGTAGATTGCACAGTACAGTACATATTCCGTACAACTGACCACTAAATGGTAACACCCGAATAAGTTTTGCTTATTCGGCTTACCACGTAAATCAATTCATGGTAAGCCAAGGTACATTTTTTTAATTAAGAAAATACGGAGTCACAGCACCAGCAGAAAAGGTTTAAAAAATGAAACTCCACCATGTTGTCGTGCCTTATTTTGAGTTTGTTGGTGTTTTCCCGTGTGTAGTGCTTTAGTTCCTGTTGTTTTGGTGACGCTTCGTTCCTGTTTTGTTGGTGTTTTCCCTGGCTTCCTTTGAGTGCTATTGCCTGACCTGCTTTGTGTTAGCAATCAAGACTATTTAAGTTGTGGGAACGCTATCCTTTGTGGGGACATTTGTGGGGACATTGTTGATTGTCATGTACTTTGTGGACGCCATCTCTGCTCCACACGCTGTAAGTCTTTGCTGTCGTCCAGCATTCTGTTTTTGTTTACTATGTATCAAGTTCAGTTTTGCTTTCGTTTTGCATAGCCATCCCAATGCTTCAGTGCCTTGTCCTCTCCCTTTTGTTAATTTTTGGTTTAATCATGACTAGGGATGTCCGATAATGGCTTTTTGCCGATATCCGATATTCCGATATTGTCCAACTCTTTAATTACCGATATCAACCGATACTGATATCAACCGATACTGATATGTACAGTCGTGGAATTAACACATTATTATGCCTAATTTGGACAACCAGGTATGGTGAAGATAAGGTCCTTTTTTTAAAATAATAATAAAATACAATAAGATAAATAAATTAAAAACATTTTGTTGAATAAAAAAGAAAGTAAAACAATATAAAAACAATTACATAGAAACTAGTAATTAATGAAAATGAGTAAAATTAACTGTTAAAGGTTAGTACTATTTGTGGACCAGCAGCACGCTTACGGACTGTATCCCTTGCAGACTGTATTGATATATATTGATATATAATGTAGGAACCAGAATATTAATAAAATAAATAAACAACCCTTTTGTTTGAATGAGTGTGAATGAGTGTAAATGGGGGAGGGAGGTTTTTTGGGTTGGTGCACTAATTGTAAGTGTATCTTGTGTTTTTTAT
>NC_084550.2:10835000-10850000 GCF_033978685.3 Nerophis lumbriciformis | reverse complement strand
CTCATTCACGTAAGAGACTAGACGTATAAGATTTCATGGGATTTAGCGATTAGGAGTGACGGATTGTTTGGTAAACGTATAGCATGTTCTATATGTTATAGTTATTTGAATGACTCTTACCATAATATGTTACGTTAACATACCAGTTGGTTATTTATGCCTCATATAACGTACACTTATTCAGCCTGTTGTTCACTATTCTTTATTTATTTTAAATTGCCTTGCAAATGTCTATTCTTGGTGTTGGCTTTTATCAAATACATTTCCCCCAAAATGCGACTTATACTCCAGTGCGACTTATATGTGTTTTTTTCCTTCTTTATTATGCATTTTCGGCTGGTGCGACTTATACTCCGAAAAATACGGTATATATGTGTGTGTGTGTAAGGCAAGAAGTGAAGTTTTCCATGCTTTTATTTTGTAAAGTAAATGTGTACAGCATATATCTACATGGACAGTATGATTTGCCTGAGTGGCTGCACAGGACATGTTAAAAAAATTAAAATAAAGAAAGAAAGAAACAAATAATCATGCCAACAGGGGGAGCATGAGAGCAAAAAAGTAATTGCTCTGATTTGAAGGGCAACGAGACGTACTTTTGACACACAAAAATACGTTTCAAGGAGTTGCGAACATGTTTTGTTTAATAAGTTTGTTGTGACATGAGTGCACTTCCTGTGTGTGTGTGTGTGTGTGTGTTAAGGTTATCAGAAATTGCCCATTGTCACTCAATAGAAGGTTAAAGTGGTCTGTAATTTTGACAAAAGGGACAGACTGGTTCGTGCGCTTTCTTTTGTCAGTGTGTGTGTATGTGTGTGTGTGTGTGTGTGTGTGTGTCTGCGTAAGTGGTCAACAATGCTGTAAAGCTTATGGGAAAGTGCTTCCATTAAAGGCGTCTGACGATCACTCCGACGCCACAATGCACAGCGTGATGGCCTCAGACGGAGACGAGGAGACAGACGGCGAGGCGGGCGGCATGGGTGTGTGATTGTGTGCACACCAGTGTGTAATGCAAGGAAGTGTGTGTGCGTGTGTGTATGTGTGTGTGTGTGTGTGTGTGTGTGTGTGTGTGTGGGATGCAAGTAACTTCCCATGCATGCACCCTGCTGCTGTGAGTGTGTTCTGCCTTGACATAGGTCAGGAAACACACACATTTACTGTGGCCTTCATTATGGAAGTCACTGCATTCACACTACAATTGCCCAATTCAGAGGACATCTTATCCTGTGAGTGTCCAACTCATAATGTCCTCACAATAAAGGTGAGATGTCAAGAGCGTGACACACATACACACACACACATATTCTTGTATTTCGTAACTTCTTGAGCCCTCCGAAAAATGCCTACCTCTTAGGGACCACCGTTTCTTAGATATATCAAGATTTGTATTTACAACATTAATAATATATACATACTATGCAAATATATAAAAAAAAGCTTGTTGTGGAAAATGAGTTGGAATTTCACAAGGAAAAGGTCACAATTGCACAAGAAAAACAAATCATCATAAAAGTCAACGCAAGTCCAAATTTTACAATAAAACTGAACATTTGTGCAATAGCATGATAAAAGTTGGAATTTTACTCAATAACAGTCTTTTGGCAATTTTATGAAAACAGTCGTAATGTTATTCAACAAAAGTCACAATTTTATAAGAAAACTTTCAAATTATAATAATAATCGGAATTTTACTTGGCAACATTATGACAAAAGTCATCATTTTACTCATTTCACTGTTTTACAACAACAACAGAAGAAATGGCAATATTGTGATAAAAGTCAGAATTTTTTTTATGACAAATTTCACCATGTTGCATTAAAAAGAAATACGTTTTACATAAAAATGTTGTAATTTTACAAGAAAATATTGCAATATTACAGAAACAGAAAGAATATGAGGAATTGTTCCCAATTTTATAAGAAAATAGTCGACACATTGTGAGAAGAAGACTGCTTTTAGTTCATTTATTATTATTAATATTTTTGTTTGTAATTGTTTTTTAATTTTCATTATTTACTTTAAGTTATTACAGTACGTCTCGACATACATATATACATATATATATATACATATATATATATATATATATATATATATATATATATATATATATATATATATATATATATATTTATTTATTTATTTTATTTTTTTAATTTAATTAATTGTGGCCAAAGGGAGCACATTTCAATTTCTTAAACACTCTTGTCATTACATATGTTGACCAGAGGGGGAAGAACTTCAAATTTTGACACAGACTTGTTATTTCATATGTTGACCAGAGGGGGAGCACTTTTAAAAGCGACACACAGTCAATGTGAAAAATCCCTCCTTTTTGGGACCAACTCTAATTTTGGTAGATTTTACCACCAGGGGTGCAAAAGACATTCTCTATTAGGTTTTCCGTATTGGGACCATGATTTATGTCCTAACTTGTTCACTGGTCCTCATATGGAAGGTACTTTTCCTTGTTGATGTCTCAAGAAGGTAGAAATACAAGAACACACACACACACACACACATACTAGTTATCATTTGGAATTGGGACCAAGTTTTTGATCATCACTTGTGGGGACCACCCTTTCTACAGGTTGTGGAGGCATTAAAAAAATAAGGTAAAATGTCAACTGCCAAGTTAGCTCATACACGTCTTTAAATCTCTGGATTGATGAAGTAAGTTTTTACTGGCGACCCTGGGGAAAAACAGTTAATATGGTTCATGGGGGACCAAATTTAAATAATTTTGCATAATTCACACAAATTTGTACGTGACTACTGAGGACCATTTAAAAAAAATGCAGCACTACAGCTGTCCTCTTATAGGAAGTTTCACCACTTAAATGTACCAGCTACAGCCCGATGAGGGCTGCTGCTGTGCAAATGTCTCACACTCAAACTAACCAGTACACATTATTTTATGGGCCAAAGTTTAAAAATCACTTCAGAATGGATCTGACTATCATTTAAAAAGGTTTCCCTTTAGGGGACCTGTTTTTTTTTGTCCCCATACCGTCAGAGGTCCCCTAAAGGTGACTGTGTAAACAGAGTGATGTTCCCATTAAGTAAGCAATGCCAGAACACACACACACACACACACACACACACACACACACACACACACACACACACACACACACACACACACACACACACACACACACACACACACACACACACACGTCCACCTGCATTAGAGACACTGCAACAGGAGAGCAAGCAGCATCCTCAAGGACTCATCCCACCCAGATCACCACTGGCTTGAACTCTTGCCCTGAGGGAAGCGCTATAAGACCATCAAAGCAAGGACAAATAGACTGAAAAACAGTTTCTATCCTAGAGCTGTTATTGCCCTAAACTCTGCACTCACCTGAACACTCACCACTTTATTATTTGCTTACCTCTGTCAGAGGTCCCCTAAAGGTGACTATGTAAACAGAGTGATGTCCCCATTGAGTAAGCATTGCCAGAACACACACACACACACACACACACACACACACACACACACACACACACACACACACACACACACACATCCACCTGCATAAGAGACACTGCAACAGGAGAGCAAACAGCATCCTCAAGGACTCATCCCACCCAGGTCACCACTGGCTTGAACTCTTGCCCTCAGGGAGGCGCTATAAGACCATCAAAGCAAGGACAAATAGACTGAAAAACAGTTTCTATCCTAGAGCTGTTATTGCCCTAAACTCTGCACTCACCTGAACACTCACCACTTTATTACTTGCTTACCTCTGTCAGAGGTCCCCTAAAGGTGACTGTGTAAACAGAGTGATGTCCCCATTGAGTAAGCATTGCCAGAACACACACACACACACACACACACACACACACACACACACACACACACACACACACACACACACACACACACACACACACACACACACACACACACACACACGTCCACCTGCATTAGAGACACTGCAACAGGAGAGCAAGCAGCATCCTCAAGGACTCATCCCACCCAGATCACCACTAGCTTGAACTCTTGCCCTCAGGGAAGCGCTATAAGACCATCAAAGCAAGGACAAATAGACTGAAAAACAGTTTCTATCCTAGAGCTGTTATTGCCCTAAACTCTGCACTCACTACTTTATTACTTGCTTACCTCTGATAAAGATCTTCTGTGCAATATGTTAGGTTTTTTTTACATTTTATTATGTTTTTAAATGTTAAATTGTTTTATTATTGTCGTTGTCTTAAGACTATTTAATGTAGGTTTGTTTTGAAAGCACTGAGCTGGATTGCTGTCCAATTTCGTTGTTTCCATACAATGACAATAAAGGTATTCTGATTCTGACATCATGACAAAATGACATTCCTTTGTGTTTCCTCGTGCTTTTTGTGCTTGTGGGATGTCAAGAGTTAACAACACACACACACGCGCGCGCACACACACACACACACACCGCAGGTCGACAGAGACATCTAAGTGAAAAGAAGACGGACATGAAGCAGCTGTCTGTCACGTCGTCTCACGGCGGCTGAGTTCCATCAGCGAGGTAAAAAGTGGGTGTCAAAAAAGTGTCCCCAATAGCCCCCTCAGGCTTGAATGAAGGGAGGGAGGGAGGGAGTCCTACAGTAGCTGTCAACGTGTCATCAATCATCCATTATTCTTCACGCCACATCCTCCCATCATCATCATCATCATCATCAAGTGTCTGAGTAAGAACACTTTCTTGTTACTGCTTAGTGCTTCTGGAATACCCCATCGCACTTCCATTCAGTCATTGTGCTGACATGACAAACAGGAGAGAGAGAAAAAAAACCCAAAAAGCGTCAAACAAGCTCCATTTTTAACATTTCAGCTTTAAAAGATGACAAATTCCCGCAGGAGGCTTCAACAAACACAACACAACCTGCACGTGTGTAAGATTAACATCATACATAATGCATGGTGGTGGAACAAATGCATGGTGGTGGAACAAATGCACTTATCCGAATTGCGATTTTTATTTATTTCGATCCTAAATATATGTCATAAAAAATTAAAATAAATAATGAAAAATAAAAAAATAACAATATTTTTTTAGAATCAATTTAATTAGAACAGGGGTGTCAAATGATTGTTTTCTTTGTTTAAAAATAGAACAAGCACATTCTGAAAATCTACTGTTGGGTATTTTCTTTACACTTGCATGTTGCGGTTAATAGTATTCTACCTTTTGTTTGTCGTTATTTATACTTTCTGAATAAATGATGTGATGATGTTCAGCAGTCAACTCATTGGTGTTAATTTTCAATTTATCAAGATAAAAAAATAGTATCAAAATCAAATTACAGGTTGTTATTTATGTAGTTTGCTCATTTTCCTCGATTGGTGTACTAACATCATGTGGTTTATTTTATTATTATTTTTACATATGTAGCATCATCTACAAAGATACAAAGAATTGCTATTGCGACATCTAGTGGACACATTTAGAACAGCAGTTTTTTTCATTCAAAAATTCCGGCTACTTTTTATACTTAGCAAACTCATGTTGCGGGCCGGATCCGGTTTTTAGTCAATCAATCAATCTTCGTTCAATGAATGTTCTGCAATTTGTCGTCCCCAAAGTAAGAACTGAACTGGGCAAAAAAGCATTTAGGTTTTCAGCACCGAAGGCTTGGAATAACCTACAATCGAATATTAAACTTCAAACCCTAGTTACGTTGAATGAGTTTAAAGCTTCTGTGAAAGGACTGCAGTCTACCTTGTCTGTATGCACATGTGTCATGTGAGCGAGTTTTAATGTTGTAAATGTGATGTTTTATGTATTTGTTTACTGTTTTTAATGTAACCTTGCTGCTGCCCTCTTGGCCAGGTCTCCCTTGGAAAAGAGATCTTTGATCTCAATGGGATTATACCTGGTTAACTAAAGGCTAATAATAATAATAATTATCCGGCCCGCGTATGTACAAAATAAACCACATGATGTTAGTGCATCAGTGGATGAAAATGATCGAACTACATAAATAACATCCTGTAATTTGATTTTTATATATATTTTTTTTATCTTGATAGGGGTTCTGGGTATTTGTTCTGTTGTGTTGATGTTGTGTTACGGTGCGGATGTTCTCCCGAAATGTGTTTGTTCATTCTTGTTTGTTGTGGGTTCACAGTGTGGCGCATATTTGGAACAGTGTTAAAGTTGTTTATACGGCCACCCTCAGTGTGACCTGTATGACTGTTGACCAAGTATGAATGGCATTCACTTGAGTGTGTGTGAAAAGCCGTAGATATTATGTGATCGGGCCGGCACGCAAAGGCAGTGCCTTTAAGGTTTATTGGCGCTCCGTACTTCTCCCTACATCCGTGTACACAGCAGCGTGTTAAAAAGTCATACATTTTACTTTTTGAAACCGATACCTATAATTTCCGATATTACATTTTAAAGCATTTATCGGCCGATAATATCGGCAGTCTGATATTATTGGACATCTCTACTCTGGACCTAGACGTTGAGTCCGCGACATACATGGCGGACAATAACTGATACAGTCTACTTTGCAAGTCTAAACGCATTCGCCGTTTTATGTAGTTACTCTTCCTTCGACGGCCGGGTAATACAAAGCACACGTTACCTTTTTTATCACATCCACGGAAGCCCGCATTCCGGTTGTCTCTCCTTCGACAAATGGACAAAGTTTTTCGCTAAGTAGAATCACAGCTGACCTGGACATTCGAAGGTTCTCTTGCCGTCTGAGAAGTGTTGTATCCCAAATAGCTGCAATCGCGCGTTTTCTTCTCTTAAGGTATTCATGTGTGATTTCCACAAGCGTCTGTACATGTAAAGGAAGGAGAAACACGGGCATGTCTGGATGACTCGCCTCCATCTTTCCAGTGGTTAGCTCTGAGTTACGAAACCGCTTTATTATGAATTATTTCTGACGTCACTTCCTCTCCGATCTCAGTTTGTAAACGATCAATGAGTCCATACAAAGCTAAGTGGCGTAGATTCAAGAAATACACGGTGCACTTACCCGTGTAAAAATGTGTCCAATGGAGGGGAATCTTAAAGGGGAAAATTATCACCAGACCTATATAAGCGTCAATATATACCTTGATGTTGCAGAAAAAAAGACCATATATTTTTTTAACCGATTTTCAAACTCTAAATGGGTGAATTTTGGCGAATTAAACGCCTTTCTATTATTCGCTCTCGTCACGTTGTGACGTCACATCGGGAAGCAATCCGCCATTTTCTCAAACACCGAGTCAAATCAGCTCTGTTATTTTCCGTTTTTTTCGACTGTTTTCTGTACCTTGGAGACATCATGCCTCGTCGGTATGTTGTCGGAGGGTGTAACAACACGAACAGGGACGGATTCAAGTTGCACCAGTGGCCCAAAGATGCGAAAGTGGCAAGAAATTGGACGTTTGTTCCGCACACTTTACCGACGAAAGCTATGCTACGACAGAGATGTCACTAATGTGTGGATATCCTGCGACACTCAAAGCAGATGCATTTCCAACTGGACTGGACCGATCAGCTTTCAGGAAAAGAGAGCGGATGAAGGTATGTCTACAGAATATATTAATTGATGAAAACTGGGCTGTCTGCACTCTCAAAGTGCATGTTGTTGCCAAATGTATTTCATATGCTGTAAACCTAGTTCATAGTTGTTAGTTTCCTTTAATGCCAAACAAACACATACCAATCGTTGGTTAGAAGGCGATCGCCGAATTCGTCCTCGCTTTCTCCCGTGTCGCTGGCTGTCGTGTCGTTTTCGTCGGTTTCGCTTGCATACGGTTCAAACCGATATGGCTCAATAGCTTCAGTTTCTTCTTCAATTTCGTTTTCGCTACCTACCTCCACACTACAACCATCCGTGTCAATACATGCGTAATCTGTTGAATCGCTTAAGCCGCTGAAATTCGAGTCTGAATCCGAGCTAATGTCGCTATAGTTTGCTGTTCTTTCCGCCATGTTTGTTTGTGTTGGCTTCACTATGTGACATCACAGGAAAATGGACGGGTGTATATAACGATGGTTAAAATCAGGCACTTTGAAGCTTTTTTTAGGGATATTGCGTGATGGGTAACATTTTGAAAAAAACTTTGAAAAATAAAATAAGCCACTGATTTTTAATGGTTTTAACCCTTCTTAAATTGTGATAATGTTCCCCTTTAACAAAGGTTTTAATACTCAATCTAATCACCTGCCAGCTGTGTCTCGCCGTCAGCACTGCAACGCCCCCGTCTGATGGTGCTCTGTCTTCAGCACCACGGACAGAGGCGGTGACCTTTGCTCCTGCAGGCGTGCTGGTCACACTCTCCCTCCACAGCCATGCTAAATGAATTTCTGTGAAGTATGGTATAATATTTTCATAGTTTCATAAAAATAAAAATTGCAGCAGAAAATGGATGGATGGATGGACACTGGCCATAAAATCAGGCACTTTGAAGCTTTTTTTAGGGATATTGCGTGATGGGTAAAATTTTGAAAAAACTTCGAAAAATAAAATAAACCACTGGGAACTGATTTTTAATGGTTTTAACCCTTCTGAAATTGTGATAATGTTCCCCTTTAAACGATGGTTTAGTGTGGCTAAATAATTATTTCTTTAAGGGGTTAAACGACTTATTGTGGACATATCAACCTTCTCAGGTCATCTCAGTGCCACAGAAGTAGCTAAAAAAAAAACCCCCAAACAGTTAAGTTGCGTCCTTGTTCGAGCTCATGGTCTCAGAGAATAATACTAGTCATTAAAGATCCCAGACCTGGTCTCTAAAAAGGCGCGCTAACGGAGATGATTAACAGTTAAAGTCTCATTTAACACGCACAGATAGCCGCGGTCATGGCACTCTCCTCCATCAGCGGGCCGGGCTCCCTGGGCGCTGCAGCAATATGAACTTGACTTTAATAGACGTATTAATATAAGCAATGGGGCTTTAGCGAGCATGAAATTATCTTTGAAGGATGAATTAAGGCCTTATTGATTGTCTGCGAGGGTTGTCGGCGACACTGCGGATCGTTTTTGGCGAACCGGCGCGAGGAATGTTATATTGGTGTTGTATCATTTTTTGCAGATAAATACCGTATGTATCTGCAGCATCATTACCTGTGGACTAACAGCACATAACTCCCATGGAATATGTCTTGTATATCACAGACACATCTACAACCTGTTTAACATTAAGCCTAGTAAATACGATTTGGGTACTGTTTGAAAAAAGTATCAATCAATCAATCAATCAATCAATGTTTATTTATATAGCCCTAAATCACAAAAGTCTCACAGGGCTGCATCCCGTTATCCATATTTGTATCATTTCTAGACCTCTTTGTAATATTTTGCTTGCCTTATTCACATGCACGTTAGGTCATGTTCATACTTGCCAACCTTGAGACCTCCAAATTCAGGAGATTTGTGGGGGGAAGAGTATATTTATATTTATAGCTAGAACTATTTATAGCTAGAATTCACTGAAATTCAAGTATTTCTTATATATATATATATATATATATATATATATATATATATATATATATATATATATATATATATATATATATATATATATATATATATATATATTATTATATTATTATATATATATGTATGTATATATATATATATTTTATTATATACATATATATATATAAAAATAAATGAAATACTTGAATTTCAGTGTTCATTTATTTACACATATACACACATAAAACTCCTCTCTACTCATTGTTGTATTTGAAAGTGCAATGCTTTGCAGCCAGTAGCACAGCCTTTGAAGGAGCGTAGTTATGGGCAGTGTAATATTCTGGGTTGGAGTCAATAACCAGGCGAAGTGACAAAGTTACGTCTCTTTACTTCATACTTCAGAACCGCCCCCCACACTTGCCGTCAGGGTGCGCAATACAACGTAAACCGTTGGCCAACCAAATACTTGGCCAACGTTAACCACAGAACACTATATGTGGTTACTTTTTGGTTGGCCAAGCGGACGTGACGACAGGCTGTCCTCACTCAGGTCCGCACGGACCTGGAGGGGGCGTGCCTTAAGTCCGGCTGGAAATCGGGAGAAATTCGGGAGAATGGTTGTCCCGGGAGATTTTCGGGAGAGGCACTGAAATTCGGGAGTCTCCCGGAAAAATCGGGAGGGTTGGCAAGTATGGTCATGTTAGGTTCTTTGTACATCGTTTTGGTTTCGTAAATTCACCAAAACATCACCGTGGAGTTATTGAGTCCGTTTAGCTGATTGGAGCTAGTGGGTCCACGACGATGACTTCTGTTTTGTATGATCAGCCGTTTTACTGCCGTGTGACAGGCACCGTTTTGCAACAGTTAAGGTATGTAAATAAAAATTGACATCATTTTTCGTACCGGTATATATATATGTGGCTCATGGTCCGGTGCGGTTTATATACAGTCGTGGTCAAAAGTTGACATACACTTGTAAAGAACATAATGTCATGGCTGTCTTGAGTTTCCAATCATTTCTACAACTCTTATTTTTTTTGTGATAGAGTGATTGGAGCACATACTTGTTAGTCACCAAAAAAACATTCATGACGTTTGGTTCTTTTATGAATTTATTATGGGTCTACTGAAAATGTGACCAAATCTGCTGGGTCAAAAGTATACATACAGCAATGTCCCTTGGCAAGTTTCACTGCAATAAGGCGCTTTTGGTAGCCATCCACAAGCTTCTGGTTCCATTTTTGACCACTCCTCTTGACAAAATTGGTGCAGTTCAGCTAAATGTATTGGTTTTCTGACATGGACTTGTTTCTTCAGCATTGTCCACACGTTTAAGTCAGGACTTTGGGAAAGCCATTCTAAAACCTAAATTCTAGCCTGATTTAGCCATTCCTTTACCACTTTTGACGTGTGTTTGGAGTCATTGTCCTGTTGGAACACCCGACTGCGCCCAAGACCCAACCTCCGGGCTGATATTTGTAGGTTTTCCTGAAGAATTTGGAGGTAATCCTCCTTTTTCATTGTCCTATTTACTCTCTGTAAAGCCTGTGGAGAATGCATATATGTTTAAGAGTTATTTCTGTACTCATAGTCATGTTTAAAACAGCTAGTGTTTTTCCATTTGTACTCTTTCTACTTTTTATCTTATGTCCGCAAGTAAACAATTGAAGGCTTGCACTGTAGGAGATGGAATACTCCCTTTTGTCTTATCTGTAGTAGAACAATGAGGCCGTGTTCCTTTCCGGACAGGTGGGGGTTTTCTTCATGTGCAAGAAGTTGGCTCTTCCGTTTGAGTGTCAGATCAACTTGAGTAGCCGATATGAATGTATTGGTTAAACTGATCTACTGAAATGTTCAGTAAAACTTGATAATATTCCTATTCTGTCTTGGTGATCCTTCTTAATCAGCATATATTCCATTTGTACTCTTTCTACTTTTTATCTTATGTCCGCAAGTAAACAATGTGTGTTACCTTGAAGGCTTGCACTGTAGGAGATGGAATACTCCCTTTTGTCTTATCTGTAGTAGAACAATGAGGCCGTGTTCCTTTCCGGACAGGTGGCGGTTTTCTTCATGTGCAAGAAGTTGGCTCTTCCGTTTGAGTGTCAGATCAACTTGAGTAGCCGATATGAATGTATTGGTTAAACTGATCTACTGAAATGTTCAGTAAAACTTGATAATATTCCTATTCTGTCTTGGTGATCCTTCTTATTCAGCATATATGTCATCGAAAGAACTTGGGATTGACCAGTAACTTAGATTCCCTGGGAGGAAGAACTGGTCGACGCAACAAGCCATTTACCATGAATTGATTACGTGGACCCCGACTTAAACTTAAATTGAAAAACTTATTTGGATGTTACCATTTAGTAGTCAACTGTACGGAATATGTACTGTACTGTGCAATCTACTAAAAAAAGTTTCAATCAATCAATCAAATTGGCAGCAAAACAGGCCCAGAGCATAATACTACCACCACCATGCTTGACCCAGCAGATTTGGTCACATTTTCAGTAGAAAATTAATAAAATAACCAAACTTCATGAATGTTTTTTGTGACCAACAAGTATATGCTCCAATCTCAAAAAAAACAAGCGTTGTAGAAATTATTGGAAACTCAAGACAGCAATGACATTATGTTCTTTACAAGTGTATGTAAACTTTTGACCACAACTGTATGTAAACATATTTTTTTCTTCTAAAATGTGGTGGGTGTGGCTTAAATTAAATTACTCTAAAGCCCAGAAAAAAAACGGGAACTACCAGCAACAATTCCATACAGATAGGTAATAAAATTACTACTATACTCATTATTGTTGGAACTATGGTATAATTATAGGGGGAAAAATCATATCACAATATTATTTTATATATATATATTTATACAATATAAATGACATCATTATTTGAGTCATGTTAAAAAAAAATTATATTGCTAATAAGTGAGATGTGAAGAAATCAAAAGGCTATGTTTGATTGAAATATGTCGAAATGGCTCTTACTACTGTTGAAGATGAGTTATTTATTTATTTATTTGTGGATATTGTTTTATCCCCCAGCCGTACACTGCAAAAAGTCAGTGTTCAAAAACAAGAAAAAAAAATACAAAAATGAGGGGTATTTTATTTGAACTAAGCAAAATTATCTGCCAATAGAACAAGGAAATTCGGCTGGTCAAGACTTTCCAAAACAAGTAAAATTAGCTAACCTCAATGAACCCAAAAATACCTTAAAATAAGTATATTCTCACTAATAACAAGTGCACTTTTCTTGGTCGAAAAAAAAGAGACCTTTTTGCTCAATTTGTTGGAAAATATTCTTAAATTAAGTAAATGCTAGTGCCATTATCTTGACATAATGATATGCACTCGGCATCATGATTTCTTTTTTCATGCTTGAAGTAATAAATTATTACTTTAAAAAAGTACCGTATTTTCCGCACTATAAGGCGCACCTAAAAACCACAAATTTTCTCAAAAGCTAACAGTGCGCCTTATAACCCGGTGCGCTTTATTACGATTAATTTTCATAAAGTTTCGATCTCGCAACTTCGGTAAACAGCCGCCATCTTTTTTCCCGGTAGAACAGGAAGCGCTTCTTCTTCTACGCAAGCAACCGCCAAGGAAAGCACCCGCCCCCATAGAACAGGAAGCGCTTCACCCGCCCCCGGAAGAAGAAGAAAAAACGCGCGGATATCACCGTACGTTTCATTTCCTGTTTACATCTGTAAAGACCACAAAATGGCTCCTACTACGCGACAAGGATCCGGTTCATAAAAAGACGCAATCTCTCCATCCGCACACGGATTGCTACCGTATTTCACAGCAACTGATATTCCTGTGGAACGGGAGCACGTACGGTGAATATTCGCACCACAGGGAATGAGAAGTCATCCTTCACTGTGGTTCTAGCTTGCCATGCTAACTTCCACCCATGATGATATTCAAAAGGAAGACCTTGCCAAAAGAGACCTTTCCAGCCGGCGTCATCATAAAAGCTAACTCGAAGGGATGGATGGATGAAGAAAAGATGAGCGAGTGGTTAAGGGAAGTTTACGCGAAGAGGCCGGGTGGCTTTTTTCACACAGCTCCGAAGGCGAACACACCTTCACTAAGACGGGCAGATAGCGCCGGTCGACATACGCCAACATCTGCCAGTGGATCGTAAATGCCTGGGCAGATATTTCGGTCACAACTGTGGTCCGAGCTTTCCGGAAGGCAGGATTCACAGAACTGCTGCACAACAACAGCGACACTGAATCCGATGACTTCGACGAGGCGGAGCCGGCCATTTTTGGATCCCACGCTTGCGCAACTTTTCAATTCGGACACCGAAGACGAAGAATTCGAAGGATTTACGAATGAAGAATAACTTCAGAAGGTGAGCGCTATGTTTATTTTGTGTGTTGTGACATTAACGTTCGAGCAACATTATGTTGCTATTTATTGCTCTACACCATTTTGAATTTTACTATGTTTGTGATTGCACATTTGCGTACATTTTGGGACAGAGTTGTTAGAACGCTGGTTTTCAATATATTATTAAAGTTTGACTGAACTATCTGACTGTTTTTTTGACATTCACTTTAGCGCAGCGTTTTTTTGACATTCACTTTAGCGCAGCGTAGGCGCGGCCTATAGTCCGGGGCGGCTTATTGGTGGACAAAATTATGAAATATGTAATTCATAGAAGGTGCGGCTAATAATCCGGTGCGCCTTATAGTGCGGAAAATACGGTAGTTTTATACCTGTGAGTAGGGATGTCCGATAATGGCTTTTTGCCGATATCCGATATGCCGATATTGTCCAACTCTTTAATTACCGATACCGATATCAACCGATATATACAGTCGTGGTATTGACACATTATTATCCCTAATTTGGACAACCAGGTATGGTGAAGATAAGGTACTTTTTTTTTTTTAATTAATAAAATAAAATAAAATAAATTAATTAAAAACATTTTCTTGAATAAAAAAGAAAGTAAAACAATATAAAAAAAGTTATATAAGTCGCAGTTTTTTTTCATAGCGACTTATATGTGTTTTTTTCCTTCTTCATTATGCATTTTCGGCAGGTGCGACTTATACTCCGGTGCGATTTATACTCCGAAAAATACGGTACATAGAAACTAGTTATTAATGAAAATTAGTAAAATTAACTGTTAAAATGTTAGTACTATTAGTGGACCAGCAGCACGCACAATCATGTGTGCTTACGGACTGTATCCCTTGCAGACTGTATTGATATATATTGATATATAATGTAGGAACCAGAATATTAATAACAGAAAGAAACAACCCTTTTGTGTGAATGAGTGTAAATGAGGCGGAGGGAGTTTTTTTGGGTTGGTGCACAAATTGTAAGTGTATCTTGTGTTTTTTATGTTGATTTAATAAAATAAAAAAATAAAAAAATAAAAATAAAAAACGATACCGATAAAAAAACAAAACGATATCGATCATCACATTTTAAAGCATTTATCAATATTATCGGACATCTCTACTTGTGAGTGTTGATGACACAGCTTTGCATCAGTTGATATTCTCGTTTCAAGCATGTTTTACTCAA
>NC_084550.2:10820000-10830000 GCF_033978685.3 Nerophis lumbriciformis | reverse complement strand
GTGAGTTCAAGGACCGCCAAAATTAGTAGGACAAAACGGCGCTCGCCAAATACTCGAATCAGTGAAGCATGTTTAATATAAACAGTGTGCTTTATAACAATTAGGGAGGTTTGTGTCATGTTTGTCCTCCTACAGAAACCATATTAAAACAAAAAATAGATTGTTTGACTCCTCATCTTTTTCCATTTTTCATACATTTCTGAAAAAGCTCCAGAGAGCCACTAGGGCGGCGCTAAAGAGCCGCATGCGGCTCTAGAGCCGCGGGTTGCCGACCCCTGTACTAGGTCATAAAATCAGTGTCAGTTGAGTCGGTCCATAGGTTGCCTGTAGGGATTTTTAATGTCCAGCAGATGTCAGTATTTAGTGACACAGTATCGACACAGTATCAATACAGTTTTGCAATGTGTCGAAACGCTTCATGACGCCTCATCAACCCATCACTACCCCGAACCCCTTGCAGCACTAACTCTCCCCCCCACCTCAACCCCGCCCACCTCAACCTCCTCATGCTCTCTCAGGGAGAACATGTCCCAAATTCCAAGCTGCTGTTTTGAGGCATGTTCAAAAAAATAATGCACTTTGTGACTTCAATAATAAATATTGCAGTGCCATGTTGGCATCTTTTCCCATAACTTGATTTTATTTATTTTTGGAAAACCTTGTTACATTGTTTAATGCATCCAGCGGGGCATCACAACAAAATTAGGCATAATAATGAGTTAATTCCACGACTGTATATATCGGTATCGGTTGATATCGTAATCGGTAATTAAGAGTTGGACAATATCGGAATATCGGCAAAAAAGGCCATTATCGGACATCTCTATTCGGTACCCATCCCCAGTTGTGACCACGCCCTAAAATGATCAAAATGGAAGAAAAAAAAAAGGTTGAAGAGCGGACAAGGATGGGTCTCTCTTTGCCGTATTCCTCGAACGATTCCACACAAATCAAACCAAGAAGAAAACAAAAAAGTGAGGCGCATCATTTGTCAGTGTGAGGAAGAGAGAGGCGGGCGGAGTAAAGTTCAAATGGAGACAAAACTGCAGGGGGTGGCAAACGAGACTGGGGGGGGCGGGGGGGGGGGGGGGGGGGGCGACAGGGCTTGTAGGACGCAGGAATCATCTAAGAGACGAGGTGACAAGAGTTAGGAGGAGACACAAAAAAAAAAAAAGTCGGGACGTTTGAAGACGAGCGGCGTCCCTCGGCTGCCAGATTAAATGAAGACGGGAGAGATGCGGGATGGGAGGAAAAAGCAAGCGCAGGAGGTTGCAAGTAGGCCTGGCACCCTGCTGTGACCACAGCAGTCAACACCAAGTCAGGCTGGGACCCTCCCCTTGCACTAATGAGCTATTTACACAAACACACACACACACATACGGTTGTTTGTGCACAGCTCCTCAAACACATGCGTGCACCAGGGGAAAAAAAACGGAGGAAAAAAATGTAGAAATATCCAAAATAAAAGGCCTATATCTGGACTTCCAAGTATGTGGGCTTCAAATGTAATCAAATGATATGTATCTAGGCTGCTAGTGTCGCTCACAGCACACACACACACACACACACACACACACACACACACACACACGTATGCATACACACTCCTACTAAAGGCTGTTTTTGCTTATCTGCCTTTGCAGTATTGCATTGTGGATCTATTTGATATATGTACATGTGTGTGTGTGTGTGTGTGTGTGTGTGTGTGAACATGACACTTGCCAGGCCACAACATTAAGTACGTCTGCACAAATGACATGTTGCTGTAATAAATATATTTGACAAAAAAAAATCTACCCTTCCAATGTGTCAATGTAAGAAATTAACAGACTTTACGCACTTTTAAGTACTTAAAATCCGCCTTTTCAAAACATGGGCTAAGGTCAAATACGCCATAATACTGATTTAATCACAGTAAGCTACACTACACTGCAAAAAGTCAGTGTTCAAAAACAAGAAAAAAACTAGAAGTTTTTGTTTCATGTCTCTCCGACCTTCCTAGTGGGAGATACAGGCAGTCTAGTTTTTTTTTTTTCCTAGGGGGCGCTAGAGCGCAATTTTGAGTTTTGGGGTTCGTTTTTTTTATTAAAAGACAATTTTCGCAGGTCCTGATGTGTGGGTCAAATATGGTGAGTTTTGGAGCATGTTAAGTGGGTCAAATTAGTGCTCAAAGAGGCGGCGGAAGAATAATAATAATAATAATAATGATAATAAAGAATAATAAAACCTTAAAAATTCAATAGGTCCTTATGTCCCATTGCAAAAGGACTCCCGTTGGGATTCCTTTTACAATGGGCCATGCCAGGTATTTTGTTTGAATTAAGCAAAATTATCTGCCAATAGAACAAGAAAATTCGGCTTGTCAAGACTTTCCAAAACAAGTAAAATTAGCGAACCTCAATGAACCCAAAAATACCTTAAAATAAGTATATTCTCACTAATAACAAGTGCACTTTTCTTGGTAGAAAAAGAATGAGACTTTTTTGCTCAATATGTTGAAAAATATTCTTAAATAAGTAAATGCTAGTGCCATTATCTTGACATAATGATATGCGCTCGGCATCATGAATTTTTTGTTCATGCTTGAAGTAAGAAATTATTACTTTAAAAAAGTAGTTTTATACTTGTGAGTGTTGATGACACAACTTTGCAACAGTTGATATTCTAGTTTCAAGCATGTTTTACTCAATATAGGTCATCAAATCTCAGCAACAAGCTGTAATATCTTACTGAGATCATTTAGGACCAAAACCCTTAAAACAAGTAAAACACTCTAACATAAAATCTGCTTAGTGAGAATAATTATTTCATCAGACAGAAAATAAGCAAATATCACCCTTATTTGAGATATTTAATCTTACTTAGATTTCAGTTTTTGCAGTGTAGAAATAAATTGTATTTATTTGCAAAGTTTATTAACTTGTTTTGCAATAAACCAACACAACAAAAAACAATTTAAATACGTATATTGCGCGTCTGTTCAGCGTTTGCATTTTGCATTTGCATTATTAGAAGTGATAGTGTTTCCAAGTGTCCTAGGAGACCAAAAATTGTTGTTTAACGTTAACTTTAGAAGATTCAAGAGTCTTCATAATCTATTCGACATTGATATGTATAGGTCAGGGGTCGGCAACCCAAAATGTTGAAAGAGCCATATTGGACCAAAAATACAAAAACAAATCTGTCTGGAGCTGCAAAAAAAATTAAAAGCCATATTACATAAAAATAGTGTGTCATGAGATATAAATTGAATTAAGAGGACTTAAAGGAAACTAAATGAGCTCAAATATAGCTACAAATGAGGCATAATGATGCAATGTGTACATATAGCTAGCCTAAATAGCATGTTAGCATCGATTAGCTTGCAGTCATGCTCTGAACAAATATGCCCGATTAGCACTCCACACAAGTCAATAACATCAACAAAACTCACCTTTGTGGATTCATGCACAACGTTAAAAGTTTAGTGGACAAAATGAGACAGAAAAAGAAGTGGCATAAAACACGTCCTAGAAAGATATACCGTATTTTCCGCACTATAAGGCGCACCTAAAAACCACAATTTTTCTCAAAAGCTGACAGTGCGCCTAATAACCCGGTGCGCTTTATTACGATTCATTTTCATAAAGTTTCGGTCTCGCAACTTCGGTAAACAGCCGCCATCTTTTTTCCCGGTAGAACAGGAAGCGCTTCTTCTTCTACGCAAGCAACCGCCAAGGTAAGCACCCGCCCCCATAGAACAGGAAGCGCTTCACCCGCCCCCGGAAGAAGAAGAAAAAACGCGCGGATATCACCGTACGTTTCATTTCCTGTTTACATCTGTAAAGACCACAAAATGGCTCCTACAAAGGACAAGGATCCGGTTCATAAAAAGACGCAATCTCTCCATCCGCACACGGATTACTACCGTATTTCACAGCAACTGATATTCCTGTGAACTGCACTGTGGAACGGGAGCACGTACGGTGAATATTCGCACCACAGGGAATGAGAAGTCATCCTTCACTGTGGTTCTAGCTTGCCATGCTAACTTCCACCCAGGGTGATATTCAAAAGGAAGACCTTGCCAAAAGAGACCTTTCCAGCCGGCGTCATCATAAAAGCTAACTCGAAGGGATGGATGGATGAAGAAAAGATGAGCGAGTGGTTAAGGGAAGTTTACGCGAAGAGGCCGGGTGGCTTTTTTCACACAGCTCCGAAGGCGAACACACCTTCACTAAGACGGGCAGATAGCGCCGGTCGACATACGCCGGGCAGATAGCGCCGGTCGACATACGCCAACATCTGCCAGTGGATCGTAAATGCCTGGGCAGATATTTCGGTCACAACTGTGGTCCGAGCTTTCCGGAAGGCAGGATTCACAGAACTGCTGCACAACAACAGCGACACTGAATCCGATGACTTCGACGAGGCGGAGCCGGCCATTTTTGGATCCCACGCTTGCGCAACTTTTCAATTCGGACACCGAAGACGAAGAATTCGAAGGATTTACGAATGAAGAATAACTTCAGAAGGTGAGCGCTATGTTTATTTTGTGTGTTGTGACATTAACGTTCGAGCAACATTATGTTGCTATTTATTGCTCTACACCATTTTGAATTTTACTATGTTTGTGATTGCACATTTGCGTACATTTTGGGACAGAGTTGTTAGAACGCTGGTTTTCAATATATTATTAAAGTTTGACTGAACTATCTGACTGTTTTTTTGACATTCACTTTAGCGCAGCGTTTTTTTGACATTCACTTTAGCGCAGCGTAGGCGCGGCTTTTAGTCCGGGGCGGCTTATTGGTGGACAAAATTATGAAATATGTAATTCATAGAAGGTGCGGCTAATAATCCGGTGCGCCTTATAGTGCGGAAAATACGGTACATGTAAACAAACTACGGTGAGTTCAAGGACCGCCAAAATTAGTGGGACAAAACAGCGCTCGCCAAATACTTGAATCAGTGAAGCATGTTTAATACAAACAGTGTGCTTTATAACAATTGGGTAGGTTTGTGTCATGTTTGTCCTCCTACAGAAACCATATTAACACAAAAAATGTATTTTTTTCCCCTCATCTTTTTTCATACATTTTCGAAAAAGCTCCAGAGAGCCACTAGGGCGGCGCTAAAGAGCCGCATGTGGCTCCAGAGCCGCGGGTTGCCAACCACCGGTATAGGTGTATACAAGTGATGGGTCAATGGTGCTTCAGTGAGTGTGTGGCACACTCACTAATTGTATTGACAATGCACTAATACTGTGTCGCTGTGTCATAATAGCGCCATCTGCTAGAAATAATAATAATATTATCAAAGGGTTCAGAGAATCTGGAGAAATCACTGCACGTAAGCAGCTAAGCCTGTGACCTTCGATCCCTCAGGCTGTACTGCATCAACAAGCGACATCGGTGTGTAAAGGATATCACCACATGGTCTCAGGAACACTTCAGAAACCCACTGTCAGTAACTACAGTTGGTCGCTACATCTGTAAGTGCAAGTTAAAACTCTCCTATGCGAGGCAAAAACCGTTTATCAACAACGCCCTGAAACGCCGTCGGCTTCGCTGGGCCTGAGCTCATCTAAGATGGACTGATACAAAGTGGAAAAGTGTTCTGTGGTCTGACGAGTCCACATTTCAAATTGTTTTTGGAAACTGTGGATGTCGTGTCCTCTGGACCAAAGAGGAAAAGAACCATCCGGATTGTTATAGGCGCAAAGTTAAAAAAGCCAGCATGTGTGATGGTATGGGGGTGTATTAGTGCCCAAGACATGGGTAACTTACACATCTGTGAAGGCGCCATTAATGTTGAAAGGTACATACAGGTTTTGGAGCAACATATGTTGCCATCCAAGCAACGCTACCATGGACGCCCCTGCTTATTTCAGCAAGACAATGCCAAGCCACGTGTTACATCAACGTGGCTTCATAGTAAAAGAGTGCGGGTACTAGACTGGCCTGCCTGTAGTCCAGACCTGTCTCCCATTGAAAATGTGTGGCGCATTATGAAGCCTAAAATACCACAATGGAGACCCCCGGACTGTTGAACAACTTAAGCTGTACATCAAGCAAGAATGGGAAAGAATTCCACCTGAGAAGCTTAAAAAATGTGTCTCCTCAGTTCCCAAACGTTTACTGGGTGTTGTTAAAAGGAAAGGCCATGTAACACAGTGGTGAACATGTCCTTTCCCAACTACTTTGGCACGTGTTGCAGCCATGAAATTCTAAGCTAATTATTATTTGTTTATGAGTTTGAACATCAAATATGTTGTCTTTGTAGCATATTCAACTGAATATGGGTTGAAAATGATTTGCAAATCATTGTATTCCGTTTATATTTACATCTAACACAATTTCCCAACTCATATGGAAACGGGGTTTGTATAACTGAGGCTATCAATATTACATGCATGCCAGCCAATAGGAGGTGCCACCCATGCCATGTAGTCGGCCTTTTTTCCTCAATTGTGCAGCCACAACAGTACACATTTAGTTAAATACATCATGTCTCTTTGACGGCGTCAATCAAAAGTGAGCTCATTTATTTATAAAGATACACAATTGCATGCGTGCACATGTAAGTGACTAAAAGGATGAGTTTGGTATGTACGACAAAGGTACAACAAGGGTGGACGTTTATAATTCATGTCGACAGGGAGGTCAGATAAACATCACGCTCAGCTGTCTTTAGCCAGCGTTAACACGCCGTTGGCGGGGTGGGAGGGCGGCGTGCTACTGGTGCAGACTTAACGACGCGCGGCGTCTTTTTTATATATAAATAAAAATAGCAGGTGTGTTTTATATTCTGTACATAAAGAGCAGCGTGCTAACACCTAGTTATAAGTTAAGTCTTATTCACTAAGGAAAAAAAAAAATTGTGTGTGTGTGGGTTTTACCCTTCTTGAGACATCAACAAGGAAAAGTACCTTCCATATGAGGAGGTGTGAACAAGTTAGGACATAAATCATGGTACCAATACGGAAAACCTAATAGAGAATGTCTCATTTGCACCCCTGGTGGTGAAATATATCAAAATTAGGGGTGGTCCTAAAAAGGAGGGTGTTTTCAAATTGGCCGGTTTTAAAAGTGCTCCCCCTCTGGTTCAACATATGAAATAACAAGTGTGTGTAAAAAATGTGAAGTGATCCCCCTCTGGCCAACATATGTAATAACAAGTGTGTGTAAGACATTTTTAAATGCGGCCAAAATTCATTAAAAAAATAAAAATAAATATGTATATCGAGACATACTGTAATAACTTAAGGTAAATAATTAAGATTAAAAACAATTACAAACAAACAAATTAAAAAAATTAACTAAAAGCAGTCTTTTTCTCACAATGTGTCGACTTTTTTCTTATAAAATTGGCAACAATTTCTCATATTCTTTCTGTTTCTGTAATATTGCAATATTTTCTTGTATGATTATTGCTTTTTTATGTAAAATGATTACTTTTTGCTGCAAAATGGTGACATTTGTCGTATACAATTCTGACTTATATCACAATATTGCCAATTAAAAAATGTTTTCTTGTAAAATAGTGAATTTTTTTTGAGTGAAATGATGACTTTTGTCATAATTTTGCCAAGTAAAATTCAGATGATGATTATAATATTGCCAAAATGTGAACGTTTTCTTGTAAAACTGTGACTTTTGTCAAGTAAAATTACAACTCTTTTCATAAAATTGCCTAAATTTTAAGTTTTTCTTGTAAAATTGCGACTGTTATTGAGTAAAATTCCAACTTTTATCATGATATTGCGCAAATGTTCAGTTGTTCTCGTAAAACTTTGACCTGCGTTGAGTAAAATTACGACTTTTATTATAATACTGCCAAAATTATAAGTTTTTCTTGTGAAACTGTGACCTTTTTCTTGTGAAATTCCAACTCATTTTTCACAACAAGCTTTTTTATATTTGCGTAGTTTGTATACATTATTAAAGTTGTAAATACAAATCTTTATATATCTAGAAGGGTGGTCCTAAAAAAAATAGGCATTATTCGGAGGTCTCAAGAAGGTAACAAATACAAGAATGTGTGTGTGTGTGTGTGTGTGTGTGTGTGTGTGTGTGTGTGTGTGTGTGTGTGTGTGTGTGTGTGTGTGTGTTCTCTTCTCGAGACATCAACAAAGAAAAGTAGCTTCCATATGAGGAGGTGTGAACAAGTTAGGACATAAACCATGGTCCCAATACGGAAAAGCATTGCATCTAATAGAAAATGTTTCATTTGCACCCCTGGTGGTGAAATACATCAACATTAGGGGTGGTCCCAAAAAGGAGGGGTTTTTCAAATTGCTCGGTTTTAAAAGTGCTCCCCCTTTGGTCAACATATGAAATAACAAGTGTGTGTAAAAAATGTGAAGTCATCCCCCTCTGGCCAACATATGTAATAACAAGTGTGTGTAAGACATTTTTAAATGTGCTCAAAATTCATTAAAAAATAAATAAATAAATATGTATATAGAGACGTACTGTAATAACTTAAGGTAAATAATGAAGATTAAAAACAATTACAAACAAAAAATTAAAAAAATTAACTAAAAGCAGTCTTTTTCTCACAATGTGTCGACTTTTTTCTCATAAAATTGGCAACAATTTCTCATATACTTTCTGTTTCTGTAATATTGCAATATTTTGTCGTATGATTGTTGCTTTTGTATGTAAAATTAGTACTTTTTACTGCAAAATGGTGACATTTGTCATTTAAAATTCTGACTTTCATCACAATATTGCCAATTTTTTTTTTTTTCTTGTAAAATAGTGACTTTTTTTGAGTAAAATGATGACTTTGGTCATAATTTTGTCAAGTAAAATTCAGATGATGATTATAATATTGCCAAAACTTGAACGTTTTCTTGTAAAACGGACTTTTGTCAAGTAAAATTACGATTCTTTTCATAAAATTGCCTACATTTTAAGTTTTTCTTGTAAAATTGCGACTGTTATTGAGTAAAATTCCAACTTTTACGTTTTAAGTTTTAAAAGTGCTCCCCCTCTGGTTCAACATATGAAATAACAAGTGTGTGTAAAAAATGTGAAGTGCTCCCCCTCTGGCCAACATATGTAATAACAAGTGTGTGTAAGACATTTTTAAATGCGGCCAAAATTCATTAAAAAATAAATAAATAAATATGTATATAGAGAAATACTGTAATTATTTAAGGTAAATAATGAAGATTAAAAACCAATTACAAACAAAAAATTCTGAAAAAAATAATAAACTAAAAGCAGTCTTTTTTTCACAATGTGTTGACTTTTTTCTTATAAAATTGGCAACAATTTCTCATTTTCTTTCTGTTTCTGTAATATTGCAATATTTTCTTGTATGATTATTGCTTTCATATGTAAAATGATTACTTTTTACTGCAAAATGGTGACGTATATCACAATATTACCAATTAAAAAATGTTTTCTTGTAAAATACTGACATTTTTTTTTGAGTAAAATGATGACTTTTGTCATAATATTGCCAACATTTGAACGTTTTCTTGTAAAACTGTGACTTTTGTGAAGCAAAATTACGACTCTTTTCATAAAATTGCCTACATTTTAAGTTTTTCTTGTAAAATTGCGACTGTTATTGAGTAAAATTCCAACTTTTATCATGATATTGCGCAAATGTTCAGTTGTTCTCGTAAAATTTTGACCTGCGATGAGTAAAATGACGACTTTTATTATAATACTGCCAAAATTATAAGTTTTTCTTGTGAAACTGTGACCTTTTTCTTGTGAAATTCCAACTCATTTTTCACAACAAGCTTTTTTATATTTGCATAGTTTGTATATATTATTAATGTTGTAAATACAAATCTTTATATATCTAGAAAGGGTGGTCCTAAAAAAAGTAGGCATTATTCAGAGGTCTCAAGAAGGTAACAAATACAATAATGTGTGTGTGTGTGTGTGTGTGTGTGTGTGTGTGTGTGTGTGTGTGTGTGTGTGCGTGTGTGTGTGTGTGTGTGTGTGTGTTCTCTTCTCGAGACATCAACAAAGAAAAGTAGCTTCCATATGAGGAG
>NC_084550.2:10757500-10815000 GCF_033978685.3 Nerophis lumbriciformis | reverse complement strand
CATGTCACAATAGGCCAATTAAGCCTTGAAGTTAATGAAGAGGTCGTTGGAAGTGACACACATGGGATGAGCAGCATGAAGTCTGAGCCCAGAGGTAGACGACCTTTATGAAAGGGCCTGTTGTTCCGCACTCTTACACACACACGCACACACACATACAAACACACACACACACACATATACACACACACACACACACACACACACACACACACACACACACGTGTGCACAATAAGATTACTTGAACTTTCAAGCCCGCGGCCCTGGAGACCAGTCAGTGCCTCTGTCTCATGCCTAGAAGTGTGTGTGTGTGTGTGTGTGTGTGTGTGTGCGTGTGTGTGTGTGTGTGTGTGTGTTCTTGTATTTCTACCCTTCTCGAGACATCAACAAGGAAAAGAACCTTCCATATGAGGACCGGTGAACAAGTTAGGACATAAATCATGGTCCCGATACGGAAAAGCATTGCATCTAATAGAGAATGTCTCATTTGCACCCCCTGGTGGTGAAATCTATCAGAATTAGGGTGGTCCCAAAAAGGAGGGATTTTTTCAAATTGACTGTGTGTCGCTTTTAAAAGTGCTCCCCCTCTGGTCAACATATGAAATAACAAGTGTGCGTAAAAAAAAGTTGAAGTGCTCCCCCTCTGGCCAACATATGAAATAACAAGTGTGTGTAAAGAAATTTGAAGTGCTCCCCCTCTGGCCAACATATGTAATAACAAGTGTGTGTAAGAAATTGATATGCGCCCCCTTTGGCCAAAATTAATTAAAATAAATATGTATTTAGAGACATACTGTAATAACTTCAAGTAAATAATGAAGATTAAAAACCAAATACAAACAAAAAAAAACAAAAAAAAAAACTAAAATCAGCCTATTTCTCACAATGTGTCGACTTTTTTCTTATAAAACTGGGAACAATTTCTCATATTCTTTCTCTTTCTGAATTATTGCAATATTTTTTCGTAAAATTATTACTTTTTAATGTAAAATTATTATTATTTTAATGCTAAATGGTGACATAAAATTCTGACTTGTATCACAATATTGCCAATTTTCTTTTGTTGTTCTTGTAAAAATTTTTGGAGTAAAATTATGACTTTTGTCATAATTTTGCCAAGTAAAATACTGATTCTTATTATAATATTGCCAACATTTTAAAGTTTTCTTATAAAATTGTGACTATTGTCAAGTAAATTGTTGACTCTTTTCATTAAATTGCCAAAATGTGAAGCTTTTCTTGTAAATGTGCGACTGTTATTGAGTAAAATTCCAACTTTTGTCATAATATCGCACAAATGTTCAGTTTTTCTGGTAAAATTTGGACGTGCGTTGAGCAAAATTCCGACTTTTATTATAATACTAGGCATTTTTCTGAGGTCTCAAGAAGGTAGAAAATACAAGAATGTGTGTGTGTGTGTGTGTGTGTGTGTGTGTGTGTGTGTGTGTGTGTGTGTGTGTGTGTTGGGGTGGAATATACCAAATGTTTCCACTTATACTTAAGAATCCAATTTCAGTTGGGGTTCATTAAAGTTTTGTCAGTGACATGTCAAACACACTCAAGTTTGGGTGTGGCTCACTTCTCACAGTTCATATTCGCTATTAAGTGTACATCATGGCTGTCGGAGGAAAAAAAAAACCTACGTATTTGTGTAAGATTACTCTTCTTCTCCTAAACTGCGGCTCACAGAAGGCTAAAAATGTGTCAAAACATGTGTTGCCTATGCTATTACTTTTCAGACATGTACACCTCATGGTGGCGCTATTATTAAACCACATAAAGTGGGATTGACTTGAAACTTCTCATACTGTTCCGCAAAACATCCTCTGTAGCTAAAGGCTCTTTAGCCAGATCATCGTGAAATTTGGCACATACTTTCAAGCACACTTGTGTCAAATATATGGCACTTTTATGTTTTTTATAATACTTGTTTACATTTCTGACTGCATGACTTTTTGTGAATGTTCTCTCGTTGGTTGGGCAGGTTGGTGGGGAAAGAAAAAAAAATGGAACAAAATGTTAACATGGAATAAGGCTGTGAATCTTTGGGCACCGCACGATTTGATTCGATTCTTGGGGGTAAAAGTTCGATTCAGAAATGATTCCCGATTCAAAATGATTCTCGAATAAAAATGCTTAGTTTTTAAAAACAATGGGTGCCAGTTTAATTATAATTAACTGCAATATAATTTGCTTCAGTGGCTGGACGGAACAGATATAAATATATATATATATATATATATATATATATATATATATATATATCCATTTTCCATCCATTTTCTACCGCTTATTCCCTTCGCGGTCGCGGGGGGCGCTGGAGCCTATCTCAGCTACAATCGGGCGGAAGGCGGGGTACACCCTGGACAAGTCGCTACCTCATCGCAGGGCCAACACAGATAGACAGACAACATTCACACTCACACACACACACACACACACACACACACACACACACACACACACACATATATATATATATATATATATATATATATATATATATATACACACACATATATTATTTATATATATATACATACATATACATATATATTATTTATATTATACATACATTATATATATAAAATATATAATTGACATACATATATATATTATTTTGAAATATATATATAGATATACATATATTATATATATAGATATACATATATTATATATATATATATATATATATATAAAAATTATATATTATAAATAAAATATGTAATATATATATATATATATATGTATGATTTTTCTAAATATATATATAAAAGTTAAAGTTAAAGTTAAAGTACCAATGATTGTCACACACACACTAGGTGTGGCGAGATTATTCTCTGCATTTGACCCATCACCCTTGATCACCCCCTGGGAGGTGAGGGGAGCAGTGGGCAGCAGCGGTGGCCGCGCCCGGGAATCATTTTTGGTGATTTAACCCCCAATTCCAACCCTTGATGCTGAGTGCCAAGCAGGGAGGTAATGGGTCCCATTTTTTTATAGTCTTTGGTATGACTCGGCCGGGATTTGAACTCACAACTTACCGATCTCAGGGCGGACACTCTAACCACTAGGCCACTGAGTAGGTATATATATATATATATATATATATATATATATATATATATATATATATATATATATATATATATATATATATATATACATGTATATATACATATATATTATTCATATAATATATATATTATTTTTATTTTCTATATGTATATATATATATATATATACATATATATTATTTATATTATATATATACATAAAATATATAGTTTATATACAGTGTATATATATATATATATATATATATATATATATATATATATATATATATATATATATATAGTTTATATACAGTGTATATATATATATAATTTTGAAATATATATATAGATATACATATATTATTTTTATTATATATACATGTATATGTATATAAAATATACAATTTATATATATATATATATATGTATATATATATATATATATTTTTTTTTTTTTTTGTAATATATATACATATATACACACACACATATATATATATATATATACATATAATTTTTTTTTTTTTTTTTAAATTAATAGTTGATTTTCTTAATCAATTAGGAATTGTTACAAATAAGAATCGTGATTCATTTGAATTATTATTATTTATTTTTTTTGGACGCTCTTACCATGGACGTAATGTCTCTTTACACTGCTATGTTGTAACATGTGGATTAACCTCCAATAAAAATTAAAAAAATTAAAGGGTATTTTATTTTTTTGTTCGGGACTAATTGACCACAAGTAATTGACCATTTCTGTCATGATTATAAACTATTTATATATGTATTACATGTACGCTCGCACGTCTTCAGGGGCAATTTATCCACAACCCACAGGGGGCGCCACTATCATTATGTGAAAAAAAATGTGTTGTTAAAGGTAGAATGTACTTTACAGATAAAAAACACACATGTTAGACGCTGTTTTGCAAGTACAAAACAAAGCACAACAAACTAGCTGAGGGGCGGGGGGGTGCATAAATAAATATAGTCCCAAAGCAGCTTGGCGTTTGCTTGATGTCACTTGACTTGTTCGCGGCTCGTGGACTACCAGGGGAGCCGCCAGTGGTTGACTGCTATTCTGAGAGGTCTTAAAAGCGAAGGCGAGGTGACATCACTGGCCTATACTACGTCTAAATATTATATCAGGCTCACGTCCCTCGTGGGAAACCTCTCCTCTCTGCTATTGCGGGACTATTTGCGTCTCTCGACTTCTTCATCATCATCCTCTTTTGAGCCTCATCACGTCTGGCAAGTCGCTGTGTTGCTGCTCCGAACGAATCACGCTCATCATTTTTTTTTTCCTGCCTCTTCATCTCCGCTTGAAAAAAAATGAAAAAAAACACTGCTTGTCTTGCTTTTGAACGTGTGATGGACGTAAACACTCACGGGACACAGTATTAGGTACACCTGCTCATCTGACCTAACCTACGCCAAGGCTAAAAAATGCTTCAAGGCCCCCGATATTATGTAAAAGTAACTTTTAATAACGTCATCATCGTGAAGGAAAAAAGGGTTTTTTGTCAATGACATTGGAGTTCAGTTGGTTCTTTTTGTTCTTTCTTTTCAATTTGGATTGCTGCTTATGGCACAGGGGTGGGACCAGACACCCACTTGTTTTGGAAGGCGGATCACTTAAAGTTAAAAAGTACCAATGATAGTCACAGACACACTAGGTGTGGTGAAATGTGTCCTCCGCATTTGACCCATCCCCTTTTTCACCCCCTGGGAGGTGAGAGGAGCAGTGAGCAGCAGCGGTGGCCGCGCCCGGGAATAATTTTTGGTGATTTAACCCCCAATTCCAACCCTTGATGCTGAGTGCCAAGCAGGGAGGTAATGGGCCCCATTTTTATAGTCTTTGGTATGACTCGGCCGGGGTTTGACTTGACCAAAAATGTGTGCTTGTGAAGTTTTAACATTTTCCAAATAAAAATAAATTCAGTGATTGACATGAAACGTCCTCTGACACACTCCGAGCAAAAATAATTACCAAATGCAAAAAAACAACAACAAAAAGCAGGCTTTGCTACACGTTTTAAAAATAAACCTGATTTTCTGTCACCTAGAACTGTGGGCGCTGTACATTTGATTGTTTTGTTTTTCTTCACCAAAAAAACATAGCATGATGTTGCTGTTAATGTTAGCATTGTAGACCACACAGCTACAGGTACGCTAGTGTTGCTCTATGTGATATATGGCACCTATTACTTGGGATGGGAATCTTACAATCACTCACGAGTCGATTAGATTCCAATTTTTGGGGATGATAATTTGATTCAGAATCGATTATCGATTCAACAGGATTCTCGCAGTATATAATTTGGTATAAAAATTATAAACCTTTTCAAAATGGGTTACAGGTTAAACAACTTGTAGAGTTAGCATGGAAATGGCCTGAAAATGGCCTTTTCAAAAATATATTTTTAAAAATCATAAATGCATTTGGAATCAAATTTGAATAAAGAATCGCGATTCGGATGGGAATCGCTTTTTCGAGCACATCTATCTATTATGTTGGGTCATAGTAACAAAAATATGCACCTTTTATTTGCATGCACATCGAAACAAACAAAGGAGTCAAGGGGTGTGTCGTGGAGACGACGAAGGTTGTAGTGACTGGACAGACTATAAAAGAAAACGAAACGAAATGCTGGAACACAGCAAAAACCCTTTCCAAGGAATGTGGAGCAGACGGCGTCCACAAAGTACTTGCGTACTTGAGCTCGGCATGGAAGGGATCGTCAACAGTGACCAGTGAATAACGTCCCGACAACCAAATGGTGTCGCAAGCTCAACTTATATGGTGCTAATTACAAACAGAAAACAGGTGAGGGGGAAATGTGCTCACAGGCAGGCGTAAAGCTGCTGCAGGAAAGGGGAAAACAGGAAGTGAAAAACGACAAAATAGGAGCGCAAGACAGGAACTAAAACTACACCCAGAAAATTACCAAGAAAGTCAAAACAAGAAACCATAACAAGTCGTGACAGACTGTTCATTCAGTTTTTTTACAGAGACTTTGAAGGCAAAATTTCAATTTTATAGATTAGACCCCATGTAAGTGGTGTCCAAAGTGGGGTGCGCCATTGAGACGACGAAAGTTGTAGTGTCTAGACAGACTATAAAGGGAAACAAAACGAAATGCTGGAACACAGCAAAAACCCTTTCCAATGAATGTGGAGCAGACGGCGTCCACAAAGTACGTACCGGCATGGAAAGGATCGTCAACAGTGACCAGTGAATAACGTCCCGACAACCAAATGGTGTCGCAAGCCGGATGCATTACACAATGTAACAAGGTTTTCCAAAATAAATCAACTCAAGTTATGGGAAAAAAATGCCAACATGGCACTGCCATATTTATTATTGAAGTCACAAAGTGCATTTTTTTTTTTTAAACATGCCTCAAAACAGAAGCTTGGAATTTGGGACATGCTCTCCCTGAGAGAGCATGAGGAGGTTGAGGTGGGCGGGGTTAGGGGGGGTGGGCGGGGTTGAGGTGTATAATGTAGCGTCCCGGAAGAGTTAGTGCTGCAAGGGGTTCTGGGTATTTGTTCTGTTGTGTTTATGTTGTGTTACGGTGCGGATGTTCTCCCGAAATGTGTTTGTTCATTCTTGTTTGCTGTGGGTTCACAGTGTGGCGCATATTTGTAACAGTGTTAAAGTTGTTTGTATGGCCACCCTCAGTGTGACCTGTATGGCTGTTGACCAAGTATGATTTGCATTCACTTGTGTGTGTGAAAAGCCGTAGATATTATGTGATAATTTCCGATATCACATTTTAAAGCATTTAACGGCCGATAATATCGGCAGTCCCATATTATCGGACATCTCTACTAATAACATCATAATACACTTTGTCACCTATAATAGATAATAATACTATTTTGTCTTTATTTATTTATTTTTATTTTTATTTTTTATTTTTTTGTTTTTACTATTTTGTCTTTAAATATATTTAAAATGTGTTTTTTTTTTTTACAAAATAAAATGCTTGATTTGACTTCTCCGTATATGGCCCTTGTTGGAAAGAGTTTCTACACTCTTGGCCCAGAATCATGCAGAACATCAAAGAATAAAGCAATCAAATATTCCCTTTCCCCCGCCATGTTCAGTTGTTGAAAACAATAACATTCACCCCGAGAAAACAAGACAGACCATGTGTGTGTATTTTTGGTCTCCGCGTGACTGCGGCCCCTGAAACAAAACCACCGTCGAATGTGTTCCTGTGGATAATCACACCTGAGAGACGGCCACACCCTCCGATCCAAAGCAACCACACACACAATTATTGCCTTCTCTGTTAAACCACATCAGTCACTTACAATTACAGCACACATTTTGATCATCAGTCTACTTGAAGGGACTATTTTAAGTCAGGATTTGGGGCGAGAAGGTTATAAAAAGGTGGGAGTTTCTCAGGCAGCGTCAATGTGTTTTTTTTTTAGTGGGAACTTTTTTAAAAGCAACAATGTCTTATTTCTTTTCTGTGGGCCTCTTTTTGAGATCTAGTAGCAGTGTTGGGTTAGTTACTGAAAAGTAGCTTTCAAAAGTAACTCAGTTACTCACACCAAAAAGTAATGCTTTACTGTGAAAAGTAACAATTTAGTTACTTTTTTTTTCTCTTTTTTTAAGGCTCCCGTTAATGCCCTTTTAGTCTTCATTTCACTATTGTTATTGCACTGGAGAATAATACAATCTGTTGATCAACTTGATATGCATTTGCATCACTGAACTCTGCTAAGCAATGTGGTCTACATACAACACACAAAGACAAAGATATGTTACAAAGGGCCAATTTATTTCAGGCCAGAACAAATTGACAAAACTATTTTAAATAGCTGCAACATAACATACATAAGTAACAAACCGCATAATAACAACATAGCTGCAAACCTGGCTTCACCCAAGGAAGGCACACATGACATGATTATATGTCATGTCACTATATACAGCAAACATACTGCTATACGCAAAGCCTGGCATTTTTTTCTCTCAAGGAATGGTGAAATAAAATCATGTCTTCAGGAGATCAACACTGTACTGAAACCCAGAAAACTCGACGCATTTCCCCAGTTTTAGTTTAGAGATAAGGAAAGATTGGCCTGCCCCACTAGGATCACTCTTTATGTTTGTGAACTTTATAGTCTATACCAGGGGTGCTCACACTTTTTCAGCAGGCGAGCTACTTTTCAATTGATCAAGTCGTGGGGATCTACCTCATTCATATATATAATTTATATTTACTTATTTATGAAATATATGTTTTTGTTGACAAGTTAAAGGTGTTTAATGATAATGCAAACATGTTTAACACATATAGTTAATATTGTTAATACATTAAAGGTGTTTAATGATAATACAAGTATGTTTAATACATATAGTTAATATTGTTAACAAGTTAAAGGTGTTTAAAGATAATGCAAGCATGTTTAACACATATAGTTAATATTGTTAACAAGTTAAAGGTGTTTAAAAATAATACAAGCATGTTTAACACAAATAGTTAATATTGTTAACAATTTAAAGGTGGTTAAAGATAAAACAAGCATGTTTAACACATATAGTTAATATTGGTAATAAGTTAAAGGTGGTTAAAGATATTACAAGCATGTTTAACACATATAGTTAATATTGTTAACAAGTTAAAGGTGGTTAAAGATAATACAAGCATGTTTAACACATATAGATTCCTTTCTTTCATGAAGACAAGAATATAAGTTGGTGTATTACCTGATTGTGATGACTTGCATTGATTGTAATCAGACAGTGGTGATGATAACGTCCGCATTTTCGAATGGAGGAGAAAAAAAAGTCCTCCTTTCTGTCCAATACCACATGAAAGTGGTTGATTTTTGGCATCTTATTTGTCCAGCTTCCGTACTCCTTTGTATACACTTTACAAGAAATACATTGTCGGCAAACTCCGTAGCTTGCTAGCTTGTGCACGCCAGCTTTCTGAGACTCTTATTTTGGTAGCGCAGGCAGGATGAAGCAGAGCTTTTATTGTGCAACTGTGCAGTCGGTCTTTGGAGTTTTGACGACAGGTACGGTGCCAGAGTCTGTTGAAATAAAGTGTTTCTCGCCTTCCAGTCGGTAATTTTAATGAGCTGGCAGCAGCCAGCGTCATCTCAGAAGACCCTCGGGTGCCGTGAATGTCAATCAAGTGACGAAAGTGACGTCATAGTGAAGATTTATGATCACTCATTTTTAGGACTATTTTTTTAATGCCTGGCTGGTGATCGACTGACACACCCTTCGAGATCGACCGGTAGATCGCGATCGACGTAATGAGCACCCCTGGTCTATACATTTAGAGTGATGTGATAATCAAACACTCTAGAAGTCTAGAATGAAAGAGTATATAAGAGAATTGACAGTGTGTGTGTACCTTCAGTGCTGAATGATGAGCAGAGGCAGAGTTTGGAGTGTTTTATTTTTTCTTGTGACACAGGAAGATTCAGAAGCACGACACTGCAGCGCTCCAATAAAACACACTCAGATCTTCTGTTTCTAGCCGATACTACATAAAAAAAAAGTAAAATAACGCAAAAACGCGTCATGTAGTAACTGTAACTGAGTTACTGAATATAAAAAAATAACACGTTAGACTAATAGTTACCGCTGATAATAACGGCAATACAGTAATGTGTTACTTTGCAACGCGTCATTCCCAACACTGTCTACTAGTAATATCCTTGTGTTTTCATCCCACATCCACAAGACAACAGAAACACATTTTTGGGCCGGACCTCGCCATCTAACCAAGTAGCTCCCGGATGCTAATTGTCCGCGAGTGTCGTTTGGCCCCAGAGGTCCAAATTCCCAGCAGGCACAAGAAATTGATAAATCGTAAATACAAACCGAATACAATGATTTGCAAATCCTTTTCAACTTTCAATTATGAATGAACACATGTGGAGTTATGTACTTAACAAAACAAGGTGAAATAACTGAAAACATGTTTTATATTCCAGTTTCTTCAAAATAGCCACCCTTTGCTCTGATTACTGCTTTGCACACTCTTGGCATTCTCTTGATGAGCTTCAAGCACACCTGTGAAGCGAAAACCATTTCAGGTGTCTATCTCTCGAAGCTCATCAAGAGAATGCCAAGAGTATGCGAAAAAGTAATCGGAGCAAAGGTTTTTTTTTTTTTTTTTGTGTTCATTCATAGTTTTGATGCCTTCAGTGACAATCTAATATGTAAATAGTCATGAAAATAAAGAAAACGCATTGGAATGAGAAGGTGTGTCCAAACTTTTGGCCTGTACTGTACATAAAAAATAGTGTTATATTGCACAGCTTATTATAAATAGTAGTAAAAAACAGTAGTAGTTGTAGTATTTTAGTCTGTGGAACGCTCTCCCTGACCACCTGAAGGCACCACAGACTGTGGATGCTTTGAAAAAGGCTTAAAAACCCTTCTTTTTTAAAAATACTTTTTTATATGCATACTAGTTCTAGCTATTTGGCTGTTCTACACTGCAAAAAGACAGTGTTCAAAAACAAGAAAAAAAAAAAAAAAAATTAGAGGTATTTTACTTGAACTAAGCAAAATTATCTGCCAATAGAACAAGAACATTTGGCTTGTCAAGACTTTCCAACAGGGCCGGCCCGTGGCATAGGCCGTATAGGCAAATGCTAAGGGCGCCGTCCATCAGGGGGCGCCTCGCCAGTGCCACAAATGTTGGAGAAAAAAAAAAAAAAAAAAGTTGGTATTATTATTTCTAAATACAAAAAATAATCCCACGTTAATTAAAATGCAAAGTAACGCCTATTTAATAGAAATATTATTTGTTACAACATTACGCCCCCCTCCCCCGCACGGTGCGCCCCCTCCCTTCCCGTATCATGACTCTTTTTGGACGTCACCACATCAAAAAATCAACACAAGATGTCAAAACGGCCAAAACTGTCAGGTGCCCAGGGAAGAAAAAAGAGAAAAGAAGAGGAGTAGAAACGAGAAAAGACAGAGTTAGCAGGTAGGTAACGTTAGCCTACATGAAATTATTTGTCTGTTACAGAATGTGATAGTAACCTGGCTTTTTAGCATTAAGCTAATGTTACATGATTCGGCAATTGCTAATCAATAAATAGCGAGTTCTGTTTTAACGTCGGGTTAATATTGTGGAGGGGGCTAAATTGTTATGGAAAATAATAATGTAACGTTAGGTAATTACAGTACTCACCTTACATTCCTCAGGGACATTTGTATTAGATCTTTTAAGCAGGTGTTTTTTGTTTACATTGTTATTGCCTTCTGGTTAGCTAATGTTTGCCCTGCAGGTAATAGTCACTTGTCCACACCTTTATATATTAGGTATAGTTGTAAGTAAAAAAAAAAAGGTCAAAGACAAAGCTATTCGGTTTCTTGTGAGTATATACACTTCACTGCCGATGTGGGGGGGCGCCACCTAAAATCTTGCCTAGGGCGCCAGATTGGTTAGGGCCGGGCCTGCTTTCCAAAACAAGGAAAATTACCTATAATAGCAATAATAATGTACAGCATTTACCTTCTGCTTCTCCGTCAAACACACCATCAACAGCTTCTCCATATTTTCACTTATAAATGTCCGCCATTTAGATATCATTTTAACATCATTGGCTGGTGTTGGACTCCCTCTGCTTCAGTAAGTAACACGTCTGCTTTTTTTTAATAACACATTAATTACTTGCCCTACACTGCAAAAAGTCAGTGTTCAAAAACAAGAACAAATAATACAAAAATTAGGGGTATTTTATTTGAACTAAGCAAAATTATCTGCCAATAGAACAAGAACATTTGGCCTGTCAAGACTTTCCAAAACAAGTAAAATTAGCTAACCTCAATGAACCCAAAAATACCTTAAAATAAGTATATTCTCACTAGTAACAACTGTACTACTATATGAGTACGTATTTTCTATTGTTTCATTGAAAATAAAACAGCAAAGTCCATTTGGCTGTCATCCGTTTTAATTATGAGACACAATTGTGTCAAAGTCATGATTTATTTTTTTTTTCATGCTAGAAGTAAGAAATTATTACTTTAAAAAAGCAATTTTAAACTTGTGAGTGTTGATGACACAGCTTTGCAACAGTTGATATTCTAGTTTCAAGCATGTTTTACTCAATATAGGTCATCAAATCTCAGCAACAAGCTGTAATATCTTACTGAGATCATTTAGGACCAAAACCCTTAAAACAAGTAAAAAAAACTCTAACATAAAATCTGCTTAGTGAGAAGAATTATCTTATCAGACAGAAAATAAGCAAATATCACCCTTATTTGAGATATTTAATCTTACTTAGATTTCAGCTTTTGCAGTGTAGTTTTTATTTGTATTTATTTGTTATTATCTTTTTATTTTTGTAATACACTGTATCACTTTGAGGTTGTTTACTCAATGTAAAGTGCTTTTTACAAATTAAATCTGTCATTATTATTATTATTATTACCGTATTTTTCGGAGTATAAGTCGCACCGGAGTATAAGTCGCACTGGCCGAAAATGCATAATAAAGAAGGAAAAAAACAGATATAAGTCGCACTGGAGTATAAGTCGCATATTTTGGGGAAATTTATTTGATAAAACCCAACACCAAGAATAGACATTTGAAAGGCAATTTAAAATAAATAAAGAATAGTGAACAACAGGCTGAATAAGTGTACGTTATATGAGGCATAAATAACCAACTGGTATGTTAACGTAACATATTATGGTAAGAGTCATTCAAATAACTATAACATATAGAACATGCTATACGTTTACCAAACAATCTGTCACCCCTAATCGCTAAATCCCATGAAATCTTATACGTCTAGTCTCTTACGTGAATGAGCTAAATAATATTATTCGACATTTTACGCTAATGTGTTAATAATTTCACACATAAGTCGCTCCTGAGTATAAGTCGCACCCACGGCCAAACTATGAAAAAAAAACTGTGACTTATAGTCCTGTCATGTCTGTGTGATCATGTTTTGTTTTAGTCATGTTCGGTTTTGTTTTTGGACTTGTTGTGCGCTTTTGTTTGTTTCGTCACCATAGCAACCATTAGTTTCCACCTGTCACGTCACGCACCTGTTTCACGTTTTGAGTCACGCACCTGTTTTCACTAATCATGTCTGTAGTATTTAAGTTCATTGTTTTCAGTTTGTCTTTCTGGCGACATAAATGATAATGATAAATGGGTTATACTTGTATAGCGCGTTTCTACCTTCAACGTACTCAAAGCGCTTTGACAGTATTTCCACATTCACCCATTCACACACACATTCACACACTGATGGCGGGAGCTGCCATGCAAGGCGCTAACCAGCAGCCATCAGGAGCAAGGGGTGAAGTGTCTTGCCCAAGGACACAACGGACGTGACTAGGACGGTAGAAGGTGGGGATTGAACCCCAGTAACCAACAACCCTCCGATTGCTAGCATGGTCACTCTACCAACTTTGCCACGCCGTCGCCACATCATACTCTCCACACACCCTTATGACCCTTGCTGCGTTTTTTTTCATGCCGTTCTCTCGTCCAAGTAAGTTTTCTTTATTCATGCCATAGTTTGCAAGTTTTGTTTCATTATTCATAGTTTCTTCCGTTGTGCAAGTTTTGTTTTTATTAGCCAAGTTTTTTTTACCCTCCGCCATTGTGCGCGCCTTTTGTTTGCTTCTTTTTTTTTGTCCTCTGTTAGTGTAAAAAAAAAAAAAAAACGTACTAACATTCCCGTCTCGCCCGAGCCAACTTTCCGTTGCCTTCTGGAAAAACTAAACCCAAGGACCAAGTCTTGACAAGTCCGAAAAATACGGTGCTAATAAATCCACGTTATTCATTACCTGTATTTTGAATATTTTTATCATTATTTTGTTTGTTGACGAAGCCGTGACCTCACACAGTACTTCATTAAATAAAGTGACAATAAAGTCCTTCAGTGCAACTAATTGCACCTGCAGCTCCTTTCATTAGCCCAAAAAACATTCTGACTTCACCATACACACTTTTTTGTTGATGTGATCTCAGGAAAAAACAACAATACTGCAGCCAACGTGTTGCGTTCACAGAGGCTCCGATTGAAGGCCATGAATGGGAGCTCAGTGCTCGGCCACCCGGCCCCGCCGCCTGCCGCCCACCGTCGCCCCTGGAGCTCAGGCGGCTACGACTACACCGTACGAGCCAGGCCGTATAATGAGCACATTCACGCCGCCGCGGTGATAGCTGACACCGCACGACTCTAATTGGACTTTCAATGGCTCTCATGGCTACCAGGTTTAAAAAAAAAAAAAAACCCTCAGTCTGAAAAAGGTCAGAACGAAGAAAAAAAAAAAAAAAACGACACAAATTGGTATGAAAATGTCTCCGTGTAACCGGAGCCTGATGTTATCATTTTAGACCACACTCCTTTTTTTTTTTTTTTTTGACCACACAGCATAATGGTCCGCCACACAATAATAAAGGCACCGGGTGTGCAACGGGATATAATTGGCCTCCCAGCAATCAACCCCAATTACCTCGCACTGTAATTGGCTTCAGAACCATCAACAAGGCAGCTGTCATTAAGTCGGGGCAGGCACCGACATGCCCGTGAAAGTCCTTATCGCTTTATTTCATCTGCCGGTCTACGCAGGACGAGTCCTGCACGAGTACTGGTCTTGTGGGGACTTGTGCTCCAAACCAAGTAGCAGCCTCACAAGGGCTTTTAAAGTACAAACCCCGTTTCCATATGAGTTGGGAAATTGTGTTAGATGTAAATACAAACGGAAATCAAATAATTTTTAACCCATATTCAGTTGAATATGCTACAAAGACAACATATTTGATGTTCAAACTGATAAACTTTTTTTTTTTGTCGCAAATAATCATTAACTTTAGAATTTGATGCCAGCAACACGTGACAAAGAAGTTGGGAAAGGTGGCAATAAATACTGAGAAAGTTGAGGAATGCTCATCAAACACTTATTTGGAACATCCCACAGGTGTGCAGGCTAATTGGGAACAGGTGGGTGCCATGATTGGGTATAAAAACAGCTTCCCAAAAAATGCTTTCACAAGAAAGGATGGGGCGAGGTACACCCCTTTGTCCACAACTGCGTGAGCAAATAGTCAAACAGTTTCAAGGGGAACATTATCACAATTTCAGAAGGGTTAAAGCCATTAAAAATCAGTTCCCAGTGGCTTATTTTATTTTTCGAAGTTTTTTTCAAAATGTTACCCATCACGCAATATCCCTAAAAAAAGCTTCAAAGTGCCTGATTTTAACCATCGTTATATACACCCGTCCATTTTCCTGTGACGTCACATAGTGAAGCCAACACAAACAAACATGGAGGAAAGAACAGCAAGGTATAGCGACATTAGCTCAGATTCAGACTCGGATTTCAGCGGCTTAAGCGATTCAACAGATTATGCATGTATTGAAACGGATGGTTGTAGTGTGGAGGCAGGTAGCGAAAACGAAATTGAAGAAGAAACTGAAGCTATTGAGCCATATCGGTTTGAACCGTATGCAAGCGAAACCGACGAAAACGACACGACAGCCAGCGACACGGGAGAAAGCGAGGACGAATTTGGCGATCGCCTTCTAACCAACGATTGGTATGTGTTTGTTTGGCATTAAAGGAAACTAACAACTATGAACTAGGTTTACAGCATATGAAATACATTTGGCAACAACATGCACTTTGAGAGTGCAGACAGCCCAGTTTTCATCAATTAATATATTCTGTAGACATACCCTCATCCGCTCTCTTTTCCTGAAAGCTGATCTGTCCAGTCCAGTTGGAAATGCATCTGCTTTGAGTGTCGCAGGATATCCACACATTCTTGCCATCTCTGTCGTAGCATAGCTTTCGTCGGTAAAGTGTGCGGAACAAACGTCCAATTTCTTGCCACTTTCGCATCTTTGGGCCACTGGTGCAACTTGAATCCGTCCCTGTTCGTGTTGTTACACCCTCCGACAACACACCGACAAGGCATGATATCTCCAAGATACGGAAAACAGTCGAAAAAACGGAAAATAACAGAGCTGATTTGACTCGGTCTTTGTAATGTGTTTGAGAAAATGGCGGATTGCTTCCCGATGTGACGTCACGTTGTGACGTCATCGCTCCGAGAGCGAATAATAGAAAGGCGTTTAATTCGCCAAAATTCACCCATTTAGAGTTCGGAAATCGGTTAAAAAAATATATGGTCTTTTTTCTGCAACATCAAGGTATATATTGACGCTTACATAGGTCTGGTGATAATGTTCCCCTTTAAGAACAACGTATCTCAAAGTGCAATTGCAAGAAATTTAGGGATTTCAACATCTACGGTCCATAATATCATCAAAAGGTTCAGAGAATCTGCAGAAATCACTCCACGTAAGCGGCATGGCCGGAAACCAACATTGAATGACCGTGACCTTCGATCCCTCAGATGGCACTGTATCAAAAACCGACATCAATCTCTAAAGGATATCACCACATGGGCTCAGGAACACTTCAGAAAACCACTGTCACTAAATACAGTTTGTCGCTACATCTGTAAGTGCAAGTTAAAGCTCTACTATGCAAAGCGAAAGCCATTTATCAACAACACCCAGAAACGCCGCCGGCTTCTCTGGGCCCGAGCTCATCTAAGATGGACTCATGCAAAGTGGAAAAGTGTTCTGTGGTCTGACGAGTCCACATTTCAAATTGTTTTTGGAAATATTCGACATCGTGTCATCCGGACCAAAGGGGAAGCGAACCATCCAGACTGTTATCGACGCAAAGTTCAAAAGCCAGCATGTGTGATGGTATGGGGGTGCATTAGTGCCCAAGACATGGGTAACTTACACATCTGTGAAGGCACCATTAATGCTGAAAGGTACATACAGGTTTTGGAACAACATATGCGTCTTTTTCATGGACGCCCCTGCTTATTTCAGCAAGACAATGCAAAGCCACATTCAGCACGTGTTACAACAGCGTGGCTTCGTAAAAAAAAAAGAGTGCGGGTATTTTCCTGACCCGCCTGCAGTCCAGGCCTGTCTCCCATCGAAAATGTGTGGCGCATTATGAAGCGTAAATTACGACAGCGGACTGTTGAACGACTGAAGCTCTACATAAAACAAGAATGGGAAAGAATTCCACTTTCAAAGCTTCAACAATTAGTTTCCTCAGTTCCCAATTGAGTGTTGTTAAAAGAAAAGGTGATGTAACACAGTGGTGAACATGCCCTTTCCCAACTACTTTGGCACGTGTTTCAGCCATGAAATTCTAAGTTAATTATTATTTAAAAAAAAAAAAAAAAGTTTATGAGTTTGAACATCAAATATGTTGTCTTTGTAGTGCATTCAATTGAATATGGGTTGAAAAGGATTTGCAAATCATTGTATTCCATTTATATTTACATCTAACACAATTTCCCAACTCATATGGAAACGGGGTTTGTAAAAGTACCAGATTATAGTGTTTGTCACCACTTTTAAATGAGTTTTTAGCTCACTCAATTGTGTATCGGAAGTGTGTTGTCCAAAACATAGCTTTGGCGCTGGAATTGAGATAAAGTGCTGCTTCTGTGGCCATTTCTACACTAAGGTTAAGGCTAAGGTTATCCAGGCTATATCCCACCTAACCTTATCCTTGTCCACACACACACACAATGGTCGTTTAAGACCCCCTCCCCCCGTCCGTTCGCCGGCGCAACGCGACCTAATACGCATGCGCGGAAAATGCTGATAATGAATACGTTAGTGTTTTTTCATACATACCATTGTTTTCTTGATCAAACCTTTTCTAGAATTACACACAAGTTTGAAAGATTTGTCCTGATACCGTATCAGAGGAAAATTGGCATCCACCAATACTCAAGGCTGCAATTGTCAGGTTCAAACACTGAGGACATTTATTAAACAAGACAAGAAGCAAGGAATTAAACAGAGACATAATTCAATGTGGCTCAATTGAGGAGAAACGCCTACACCTGTACCCTTGTACACAGTGTCTCACCACGCTCTGACAAAAGATTGTACGCCTCCTCTTTTATTTGGACTTTCCCCGATTACATGGCAACAGCTGTTTCTAAAGGTACGGGGGTCGTAAACAGCCGCCGCCTTTGGTTACAAAACAGTTCGAAGAAAAGGTCGTACACATACGCGGAAACTGCGCACGTCATAGTCACCTCCAGTGTTGCTTTGTGTGCAAGTTCTTCAATTTAACTTATCTGAACAATATCCAGTGTTGTGGTATTTCAATGAACTGGAATCCAGTGTGATGTGAGGCCCTATTGTAGTGAATCACACCTGAGCCATCATAAATTAATCAAATCTTTAATGGACGAGTGAAAGTACACAATGTGATAAAGAACTTTCTACATACGATGTGTGATTATAAATAATGCTAATGAGATTAATCCTTAATAAAATTCCCTTTAAGAAAAAAAGTACCTTTTTAATAAAGAAAGCCTTTTACCCAAAAATGCGTTACTCATTAAAAAACAACCCAAACATGGTTCATAGTTTTGAAAACCCAGAAACTGAGTTAAAATAATACCCTAGGAATGTCCGATAATATTGGACTGTCGATATTATCGGCCGATAAATGCTTTAAAATGTAATATCGGAAATTATCGGTATCTGTTTCAAAAAGTAAAATGTATGACTTTTTAAAATGCCGCTGTGTACACGGACGTAGGGAGAAGTAAAGAGCGCCAATAAACCTTAAAGGCACTGCCTTTGCGTGCCGGCCCAGTCACATAATATCTACAGCTTTTAACACACTCACAAGTGAATGCAAGCATACTTGGTCAACAGCCATACAGGTGACACTGAGGGTGGCCGTATAAACAACTTTAACACTGTTACAAATATGCGCCACACTGTGAACCCACACCAAACAAGAATGACAAACACATTTCGGGAGAACATCCGCACCGTAACACAGCATAAACACAACAGAACAAATACCCAGAACCCCTTGCAGCACTAACTCTTCCGGGACACTACAATATACACCCCCCGCTACCCCGTAACCCCCTCCCACCTCAAACCCCTCATGCTCTCTCAGGGAGAGCATGTCCCAAATTCCAAGCTGCTGTTTTGAGGCATGTTAAAAAAACATAATGCACTTTGTGACTTCAATAATAAATGTGGCATTTTTTTTCCATAACTTGACTTGATTTATTTTGGAAAACCCTGTTTAATGCATCCAGCGGGGCATCACAACAAAATTAGGCATAATAATGTGTTAATTCCACGACTGTATTTATCGGTATCGGTAATTAAGAGTTGAACAGTATCGGAATATCGGATATCGGCAAAAAAGCCATTATCTGACATCTATAATTATAAATAGTGTTAATGAGATTAATCCTTAATAAAATTCCCTTTAAGAAAAAAAGTACCTTTTTAATAAAGAAAGCCTTTTACCCAAAAATGCGTTACTCATTGAAAAACAACCCAAACATGGTTCATAGTTTTGAAAACCCAGAAACTGAGTTAAAATAATACCCTAGGAATGTCCGATAATATCAGACTGCCAATATTATCGGCCGATAAATGCTTTAAAATGTAATATCGGAAATTATCGGTATCTGTTTCAAAAAGTAAAATGTATGACTTTTTAAAACGCCGCTGTGTACACGGACGTAGGGAGAAGTACAGAGCGCCAATAAACCTTAAAGGCACTGCCTTTGCGTGCCGGCCCAGTCACATAATATTTACAGCTTTTAACACACTCACAAGTGAATGCAAGCATACTTGGTCAACAGCCATACAGGTGACACTGAGGGTGGCCGTATAAACAACTTTAATGCTGTTACAAATATGCGCCACACTGTGAACCCACACCAAACAAGAATGACAAACACATTTCGGGAGAACATCCGCACCGTAACACAACATAAACACAACAGAACAAATACCCAGAACCCCTTGCAGCACTAACTCTTCCGGGACACTACAATATACACCCCCCGCTACCTCGTAACCCCCTCCCACCTCAACCCAACCCTGCCCGCCCAACCCCGCCCACCTCAACCCCCTCATGCTCTCTCAGGGAGAGCATGTCCCAAATTCCAAGCTGCTGTTTTGAGGCATGTTAAAAAAAATAATGCACTTTGTGACTTCAATAATAAATATGGCAGTGCCATGTTGGCATTTTTTTTTCCATAACTTGAGTTGATTTATTTTGGAAAACCTTGTTACATTGTTTAATGCATCCAGCGGGGCATCACAACAAAATTAGGCATAATAATGTGTTAATTCCACGACTGTATATATCGGTATCAGTAATTAAGAGTTGAACAGTATCGGAATATCGGATATCGGCAAAAAAGCCATTATCTGACATCTCTAATTATAAATAGTGTTAATGAGATTAATCCTTAATAAAATTCCCTTTAAGAAAAAAAGTACCTTTTTAATAAAGAAAGCCTTTTACCCAAAAATGCGTTACTCATTGAAAAACAACCCAAACATGGTTCATAGTTTTGAAAACCCAGAAACTGAGTTAAAATAATACCCTAGGAATGTCCGATAATATCGCACTGCCGATATTATCGGCAGTCTGATAATATCAGACTGCCGATATTATCGGCCGATAAATGCTTTAAAATGTAACATCAGAAATTATCGGTATCTGTTTCAAAAAGTAAAATGTATGACTTTTTAAAACGCCGCTGTGTACACGGACGTAGGGAGAAGTACAGAGCGCCAATAAACCTTAAAGGCACTGCCTTTGCGTGCCGGCCCAGTCACATAATATCTACAGCTTTTAACACACTCACAAGTGAATGCAATCATACTTGGTCAAGAACCATACAGGTGACACTGAGGGTGGCCGTATAAACAACTTTAACACTGTTATGAATATGCGCCACACTGTGAACCCACACCAAACAAGAATGACAAACACATTTCGGGAGAACATCCGCACCGTAACACAACATAAACACAACAGAACAAATACCCAGAACCCCTTGCAGCACTAACTCTTCCGGGACACTACAATATACACCCCCCGCTACCCCGTAACCCCCTCCCACCTCAAACCCCTCATGCTCTCTCAGGGAGAGCATGTCCCAAATTCCAAGCTGCTGTTTTGAGGCATGTTAAAAAAAACATAATGCACTTTGTGACTTCAATAATAAATATGGCATTTTTTTTCCCCATAACTTGACTTGATTTATTTTGGAAAACCCTGTTTAATGCATCCAGCGGGGCATCACAACAAAATTAGGCATAATAATGTGTTAATTCCACGACTGTATATATCGGTATCGGTAATTAAGAGTTGAACAGTATCGGAATATCGGATATCGGGAAAAAAGCCATTATCTGACATCTCTAATTATAAATAGTGTTAATGAGATTAATCCTTAATAAAATTCCCTTCAAGAAAAAAAAGTACCTTTTTAATAAAGAAAGCCGTTTACCCAAAAATGCGTTACTCATTGAAAAACAACCCAAAGATTGGTTCATAGTTTTGAAAACCCAGAAACTGAGTTAAAATAATACCCTAGGAATGTCCGATAATATCAGACTGCCAATATTATCGGCCGATAAATGCTTTAAAATGTAATATCGGAAATTATCGGTATCTGTTTCAAAAAGTAAAATGTATGACTTTTTAAAACGCCGCTGTGTACACGGACGTAGGGAGAAGTACAGAGCGCCAATAAACCTTAAAGGCACTGCCTTTGCGTGCCGGCCCAGTCACATAATATTTACAGCTTTTAACACACTCACAAGTGAATGCAAGCATACTTGGTCAACAGCCATACAGGTGACACTGAGGGTGGCCGTATAAACAACTTTAATGCTGTTACAAATATGCGCCACACTGTGAACCCACACCAAACAAGAATGACAAACACATTTCGGGAGAACATCCGCACCGTAACACAACATAAACACAACAGAACAAATACCCAGAACTCCTTGCAGCACTAACTCTTCTACAATATACACCCCCCGCTATCCTCCCACCCCGCCCGCCCACCTCAACACTCTCATACTCTCTCAGGGAGAGCATGTCCCAAATTCCAAGCTGCTGTTTTGAGGCATGTTAAAAAAAATAATGCACTTTGTGACTTCAATAATAAATATGGCAGTGCCATGTTGGCATTTTTTTTCCATAACTTGAGTTGATTTATTTTGGAAAACCTTGTTACATTGTTTAATGCATCCAGCGGGGCATCACAACAAAATTAGGCATAATAATGTGTTAATTCCACGACTGTATGTATCGGTATCGGTTGATATCGGTATCGGTAATTAAGAGTTGGACAATGTCGGAATATCGGATATCGGCAAAGAAGCCATTATCGGACATCTCTAGTTCATAGTTTTGAAAACCCAGAAACTGAGTTAAAATAATACCCTTATAACCCCAAAAATGGATTGCTTGTCATAAAAATAACTCATAAATTGGGTTATCAAAATAAGCCAGCATTTTTTTAGTGCGCAGAAGGCCGAAATGCATAGAAAACGTCTTTCGAACTCCTGTGCCTAACTCATGGTGTACAAGTGAGAAACCGGGGCTATTTTCCCTCCACGTCTCAGCAGGCAAGCGAACGTAAACACATCGTATAAACAGACAATTCCGAGAGTTTCCGTCTTTTCTATTTCCCCGTCGAGAGTTTCCGTCAGCCCGGAGCCACTTTGCATCGATCTCTCGGTGGATTGTACGCTCCGCCACGCATCCCTTAGTCCGGTGTGTGATTATGTGTGATTATGTGTCGGTCTGTCGCTTTCATGTCGGCGGTCCTACACAAGTTTGTTTGTTTGTTTGTTGTCGGAAAATGCAAATCTTTGTCAGCAGGACGCGAGCAAGACAGAAACAAAGCTAAAAAAAAACTGAGCAAACACGGAATTTTAATAGCAAAAGCACTAGTTTTTCTTTACTATAATTTTAAGTTATGGTGGATGTTTTTTTTATGATTTACCACGGGTGTGTTTTTGGGTTAAATGTGTATTCTGACTGCTGCTATTTGTTTCAAACTGATAGTCACCTACTCAGTGGCCTAGTGGTTAGAGTGTCCGCCCTGAGATCGGTAGGTTGTGAGTTCAAACCCCGGCCGAGTCATACCAAAGACTATAAAAATGGGACCCATTACCTCCCTGCTTGGCACTCAGCATCAAGGGTTGGAACTGGGGGTTAAATCACCAATTCCCGGGTGCGGCCCACCGCTGCTCCCCTCACCTCCCAGGGGGGTGAACAAAATATTTCTTCATCTTTTTCCATTTTCACACATCTCTGAAAGAGGTCCAGGGAGCCACTCGGGCGGCGCTAAAGAGCCGCACGCAAGCTGATTGGAGAGCGAGCTTCTGCAGCTAGTGCAGGGGTCGGTAACCTTTACCAGTCAAAGAGCCATTTTGACCAGTTTCACAAATTATAGAAAACAATGGGAGCCGCAAAAACTTTTGAAATTTTAAATGAAATTACACTGCGTACAAAGTTTTTTTTTTGCTTTGTGCTATGTATAAATCAGGGGTCTCAGACACGCTACCCACACCTTTATATGGAATTTTTAAACTGGTGCGGCACGCGAGTTTTAGATGAACAGTGCTTGTCAGCGTCATGCGTGCCGTGATGGTACAGCATATAGCACCCACTACAACCAGCGTGCCTGATCAGCCACATGTTGTATGGGGCTTCTGCTTGCTCACATAGGTGACAGCAAGGCATACTTACTCAACAACCACACAGGTTACACTGACGGTGGTGGTATAAAAAAAACTTTAACACTCTTACTAATAATGCGCCACACTGTGAACCCACACCAAACAAGAATGACAAACACATTTCCGGAGAACATTTGCACCGTAACACAACATAAACACAACAGGACAAATACCCAGAATCCCATGCAGCCTTAACTCTTCCGGGATACATTATACACCCCCGCTACCAAACCCCGCCCACCTCAACCGTCGCGCAGAGAGAGAGAGAGGGGGGGTTGATGTGTGAGGGAGCAGGCTTGGGGTAGGGGCGGGGTTTGGTGGTAGCAGGGGTGTATAATGTAGCCCGGAAGAGTTAGGGCTGCATGGGATTCTGGGTGTTTGTTCTGTTGTGTTTATGTTGTGTTAAGGTGCAGATGCCATCCATCCATCCATTGTCTACCGCTTATTCCCTTCGGGGTCGCGGGGGGCGCTGGAGCCTATCTCAGCTACAATCGGGCGGAAGGCGGGGTACACCCTGGACAAGTCGCCACCTCATCGCAGGGCCAACACAGATAGACAGACAACATTCACACTCACATTCACACACTAGGGCCAATTTCTTTTAGTGTTGCCAATCAACCTATCCCCAGGTGCATGTTTTTGGAGGTGGGAGGAAGCCGGAGTACCCGGAGGGAACCCACGCAGTCACGGGGAGAACATGCAAACACCACACAGAAAGATCCCGAGCCTGGGATTGAACCCCAGACTACTCAGCACCTTCGTATTGTGAGGCAGACGCACTAACCCCTCTGACACCGTGCAGATGTTCTCCCGAAATGTGTTTGTCATTCTTGTTTGGTTTTGGTTCAAAGTGTGGCGCATTATTAGTAAAAGTGTTAAAGTTGTTTTATATGATCACCGTCAGTGTAACCTGTGTGGCTGTTGACCAAGTATGCCTTGCTGTCACGTACGTGTGCAAGCAGAAGATGTATATTGTATAACAATTGTTAGGCTGGCACGCTGTTAATACAGATTGTAGAGGACGCCGAATGTTGTACCATCATAGTACGCCCTTATTATATCTGTAAGGGTGAAAATCGGTGAATATTGATCCCGGGAGGTTTCTGCGAGAGGCACTGAAATCCGGAAGTCTCGCGGGAAAATTGGGGGGTTCAGCAAGTAAGCTGCTGAGCCGCATCAGAGTGATAAAAGAGCCGCATGCGGCTCCGGAGCCGCGGGTTGCCGACCCCTGAGCTAGTGGGTCCATGAAGAGGACTTCTGTTTTGTTTGATCAGCCGTTTTACTGCCGTGTTACAGGCACCATTTGGAAACAATTAAGGCACGTAAATAAATATTTACAAAACTATTTCTGTATAAATAACTAATTTCACATTGTATGTACCTTTTCTTCTAAAATGTAGTGGGTGCGGCTTATATACCGGTACGTTCTATAGTCTGGAAAATACGGTATTTCATGTTAACTTTAGACGATGAAAAAAATACTAAATAAATGTTGTTTAACTGTAAATACTAAAGATGTCGATAAATGCTTTAAAATGTAATATCGGAAAATATCGGTATCGGTTTCAAAAAGTAAAATGTATGACTTTTTAAAACGCCGCTGTACAGAGTGGTACACGGACGTAGGGAGAAGTACAGAGCAGTTGCGTCTCCCAGTCATACTTGACAACCCTCCCGGTTTTCCCGGGAGACTCCCGAATTTCAGTGCCCTCTCCCGAAAATCTCCCGGGGCAACCATTTTCCCGAATTTCTCCCGATTTCCACCCAGACAACAATATTGGGGGGAGTGCCTTAAAGGCACTGCCTCTGCGTGCCGGCCCAATCACATAATATCTACGGCTTTTCACACACACAAGTGAATGCCATGCATACTTGGTCAGCAGCCATACAGGTCACACTGAGGGTGGCCGTATAAACAACTTTAACACTGTTACAAATATGCGCCACACTGTGAACCCACCCCAAACAAGAATGACAAACACATTTCTGGAGAACATCCGCACCGTAACACAACATAAACACAACAGAACAAATACCCAGAATCCCTTGCAGCACTAACTCTTCCGGGACACTACAATATGCACCCCCCGCTACCCCCTACCCAAGAACTCCGCCCCCCCCGCCACCCAACCCCGCCCACCTCAACCTCCTCATGCTCTCTCAGGGAGAGCATGTCCCAAATTCCAAGCTGCTGTTTTGAGGCATGTTAAAAAAAATAATGCACTTTGTGACTTCAATAATAAATATGGCAGTGCCATGTTGGCATTTTTTTCCCCATAACTTGAGTTGATTTATTTTGGAAAACCTTGTTACATTATTTAATGCATCCAGCGGGGCATCACAACAAAATTAGGCAGAATAATGTGTTAATTCCACAACTGTATATATCGGTATCGGTTGATATCGGAATCTGTAATTAAGAGTTGGACAATATCGGAATATCGGCAAAAAAGTCATTATCGGACATCTCTAGTAAATACGTTATGAAATGCGTAAAACGCGACTTTCCGTAGCCAACGTCACGTCGTTCTTCCTTCGACGGAAACAACAGACTAAATCAATAGCGCCTCTGCTGGTTGTAGCCAGGTAGTGCACTCTATTTTTAACTCAATTACCTCAACCAGTTTGAATTGTTGAAATTGATGAGTCAAAATGCCCATCCTTAAATCCTGATTAAAGTGAAAAAAATTGTAATACTTTTTTTTTAAAGTAATTCATATCCCAACTGCATAAAAACAAGTCTTCCAAGCGCTCCAAAACAACTTTGCCTGCATCCGTCTACACTTTTTATCACCTTTCCACAATCCGGCTTAAGCTTTCTCGTTTCTCGCCGCTAATTGTAAAGTGCTTCGGTGCAGCTTTGAAGTTTGTCTCCGGGAGGCTTTTTTTTTTTTTTTTTTGCGGAAGCATCCCCAGCGTTCCACAGAAAAGGGAAAGGATAATTTACCCGAGGATCATTTATTCGTCGTCGAGAGAGAGAAACACAAAAGAGATTGAATGTTTGAAAGAGGAGTTTTAAAGAAACAACTGGAAATTGGGAGAGCAATTTTTTCGCACTTTCCGCAGAAGCCATTTATCATCTTTAACAGCGGCACTACAAGTAGTGGCGGGGGTTGCGTAAGCCAGCGCAATTAACTTAAAATCATTTAATCGTTTGCAATTACTGTAAAAACGGGGATTATATAAGCCGTTTAACGTTTATTGCAGTGTGGACGGAGGAAATGTCGGAATATGAGCGCACACACTAATTAATTTTTCTGGGTAATCATGTTATCCAAAATGTTCTATAAGTTGATTCGCTGAATTGTTTCCTTTGAAGTGATATCAGGAATAGTAATGCATTTTTTTTGACATTATTGTGTTTATTGGAATGTTCCAAACAGTAGACTATTGTTGCCCTGAAAGGGGTAGAGCAGTGTTTTTTCAACCTTTTCTGAACCAAGTCTTATTTTTTTCAGCAGAAATCATTGAAAAATGAATGATATTGACAATTGTTGGGTATGACTTTAAACCATGACCAAGCATGCATCACTATAGCTCTTGTCTCAAAGTAGGTGTACTGTCATGACCTGTCACATCACGCCGTGACTTATTTGGAGTTTTTTTTGCTGTTTTCCTGTGTGTAGTGTTTTAGTTCTTGTCTTTCGCTCTTATTTTAGTGGCTTTTCCTGTTTAGTTGGTATTTTCCTGCAGCAGTTTCATGTCTTCCTTTGAACGCTATTCCCCGCACCTGCGTTGTTTTCGCAATCAAGACTATTTAAGTTGTTTTTATCCTTCTTTGTGGGGACATTGTTGATTGCCATGGCATGTACGGATGTACTTTGTGGACGCCGTCTTTGCTCCCCACGCTGTAAGTCTTTGCTGTCGTCCAGCATTCTGTTTTTGTTTACTTTGCAGCCAGTTCAGTTTCAGTTTCGTTCTGCATTGCCTTCCCTAAGCTTCAATGCCTTTTCTTAGCGGCACTCGCCTTTTGTTTATTTTTGGTTTAAGCATTAGACACCTTTTTACCTGCACCCTGCCTCCCGCTGTCATCTGCATATTGTGATCACAACAAACCATGTTCCCGACATCCACAAAGCTATTAGCTACCTGCTGCCACCTACTGATATGGAAGAGTATAACGTGGTTACGCTGCCGATCTCTGGACATCACCGACACTCAACTACGTCACATTACCGGTGTAAAGCATGCATTATTTTCACGGACCGCCTTCCTACATGTGGCAGATAAAAACAGCAAAAAAAAATTACCAAGAAAAATTTGCCTTTGCCTACAATCTGGCACATTAACATTTGATATGTACATTAATGTGCATTAATGTACTATAACAAAGGAATTGTACTAACCATCTATTAACAAGCTTATTGGTCTGATTAGTGGGACAGGCCAAAGTTGGTAGTTTATAAATGATTTAATGTTTCTGTGCGGCCTGGTAGCAAATGCGTCACGGACCGGTACCAGTCCCCGTACCGCTGGTTGGGGACCACTGGCTTATAGTCCAGAATTTACGGTACTAGCACTGATGGTTAAGCTGTTGTGTCGTCCTGTATGTGTGACCCATTCTTTTTCCTGTAGTTGTCACGGCCAGGGCGCAACCCAATGTGCCCTCATCTTTACGCCCTGACGAGCGCACCGCAGGCCACGCTCACGCCCACAGGCGCTCTCTCTCCGCTGCGGGCGTGCCTCCTTGCGCCTCCTCGCGCCTGCAGACAATCTGCAATCTGCACACTTGCACGTGAGGAGCGAGCTGCCTTCATAAGCCGGCACAACCTGCCATCCCAGGCCGGAATATAATCTTCTGTTAGCGTACAATAAGCGATCATCGGATGCTTGATGCAATCTTGCTCTCTCTCTGTTTTCCCCTCCGTGTTTCATTGTCGTGTCGTGTCGATGCTACTGCAGACCTCCGTTCCCGTGTTTGGCGTTGCTGTGTGTCTGGTCATTCCTCGTCGTCGTTCCCCTGCTTCCCGGACTGCCTCTTCGATCTCAACCTCCCACTTGGACCCGGATCTCTAGACGCCTATCTCTCGCCCTGGATCATCTGCCTGCCCAACGGACTGTCTTCTGCCTTGTCCCTCCTCTCGCCCAACACAACACTAGGCAACACACACTACAGCTAATAACACACATAGCCACACCCCACATACACTTTTGGATTTAGTTCCATTTCCTTTGTTTATATTATTATTGTTTGATTATTATATATATGGTTAATATATATAATAAATTCATAGAGCTATACAACCCCCTGGTGTATGTTGCCGTCATCTCACCTCCTAACCATAACAGTAGTCCTCCAATGATAAGTGTATTTGGAAGACTCTTAGTGCATTTTCCACCACGGAGGTGAGGATTGGTGTCTTACGAGCGGGTTCACACTGCGGATAGACGACGTGTTCGTCGCAGCTTGGTCTGAAGCTCGGGCCGGTGTTCTGGCAAGACGCGCACTCTGGTGGAACGCATACAGCTCCTGTAAAGACGTCGGGAAACGCGACGGTGTCACCCTGAGCGTGTGTCCCTTTTGAAGGAATCTTCCATGCGGGTTATACAAATACCATCAGCCGATCTCTGATCCATTAAAAAAGAAAAATATCGGATTCCCCGACGTCACCGCTTGCCAAATAGTGGTCCCAGGCAAGACAACTACTTGATCCTTCCCACTTTCTCATGCACTGCATCCAAATTATTATTAAAAATGGTCCCCACACCACAAAGTTGGAAATAAAACTATTTTTCGTGAAAATTCCTAAAGTGGGTCAGCAGAAATCCTTCCATCCCCCCAGTGGCCACTGATGCATCCGTCACTCTGACAACACCAAGCATAAGACAACCAGCCACTCTGCTTCAGAAAAAGGTGATGCAAAACTCCGTAAGAGATGAGCGGAACTTCACACCAGAGTTGAATTCTTGCTACATAAAAACAGGAGTACAGTACAAGTAGAATACGAGGTTTTAGGAGAGGATGACAAGGTTTGGTTTGTCTCTTTGGTGTTCCTCTGGTTTTAGTCTATCTCTGAGTTGGCCGTGCCAGCATACTGAGGGTTCCCTGTTCGATCCCCCACCTTCTACCAACCTCGTCACGTTCGTTGTGTCCTTGAGCAAGACACTTCACCCGTGCTCCTGATGGGTGATGGTTAGGGTCCTTGCATGGCAGCTCCCGCCATCAGTGTGTGAATGTGTGTGTGAATGGGTGAATGTGGAAATAGTGTCAAAGCGCTTTGAGTACCTTGAAGGTAGAAAAGCGCCATACAAGTATAACCCATCTGAATCGTTGCGTTTGTTTTCCACACTAGCCTTCATTTGTGTCATTGGTTTTCATAGTCGGTATTAGGGTTGTACGGTATACTGGTATTGGTATAATACCGCAATACTAATTAATCATATTCGGTACTATACCTATCAGAATAATTGTATCTAAGTTATCACAAAACATTGTGTTTCAATGAGTTCCCGGCGAGCAGACAAAAGCTGTCTTTGATCCTACCAAGCAGAAGGCTTGTAAAACTCCACTGTGTAGGATGGGAAGCAACATGAAGGTGTTCTGTTTCTTTCATGTATTGTAATCAACAGAAATATATTGTCTTGACCCGAGATCTACAAAGCGAAGAGGAAGCAGGACCTGACTCCTCTTTGAACTGTTTTACGACCTTTTCTGTGAACTGTTTACGACCTTGTTCTTTGAACTGTTTTAATCAAAGGCGATGGCTGTTTACGACCCCCGCCCCTTAGACACAGCTGTTGCCATGTAATCAGGGAAATTCCAAATAAAAGAGGAGGCGTACAATCTTTCGTCAGGGGCGTGAGACGACACTTGTCAAGGGTACAGTGTCTACGCTTCTCTCCTCAATTAAACCAAATTTAATTCCTTGCTTCTTGTCTTGTTTAATAGATGTCATCAGTGTTTGAACCTGACAATACCGCCTCTGAAAAGTACCGGTCCGCAAGCCGGCATCAAAACGTAAACAAACGCCATTGGTGGATCTACACCTGACATCCACTGTAATGATACCAAGTACAGGAGCGTATCAAGTCCACACTAATATGATTACGTCGATATTTTTTGGCATCGCAACATCTTCTTTCATTTTTTTTAAAATTTAGAATATGTTTATAAACTCAGGAAATATGTCCCTGGACACATGAGGACTTTGAATATGACCAATGAATGATCCTGTAATGACTTGGTATCGGATTGATACCCAAATTTGTGGTGTTAGAATAATTGTATCTAAGTTATCACAAAAACTTTGTGTTGAAATGAGTTCAAAATGGATTAACTCAATGGAATAAAAAAAAAAGACAATATAACATACATCCATAAACGTGGACGCATGTGAAGTGCAATATATTTATCTGTACAGTAACCTATTTATTTATTTATATATGCACCGTATTGCTTTTTTATCCTGCACTACCATGAGCTAATGACATGAAATTGTGTTCTTATCTGTACTGTAAAGTTCAAATTTGAATGACAATAAAAAGGAAGTCTAAGTCTAAGTCTAAGTCTAAGTCTAAGTCTAAGACCAAAAGCTGTCTTTGAAACTGCCAAGAAAAAGGCTTGTAAAACTCCAGTGTGTAGGATGGGAAGCAACATGAAGGTGTTCTGTTTTCTTTCATGTATTGTACTCAACAGAAATATATTGTTTTAACCCAAGGACTACAAAGCGGAGAGAAGGCAGGATCTGCCCAAGTTCCAGACACCACTTATTTGAACTCTTTTACGAACCTCTTTTCTGAAGTCTTTTACGAACCTTTCTTTGAACTGTTTTTACAACATTTTCTGTGAACTGTTTATGACCTTTTCTTTTGAGCTGTTCTGTAACCAAAGGCAACGCTGTTTACGACCCACGTCCCTTTGGAAGCAGCTGTTGCCATGTGGTCAGGGAAAGTCCAAATAAAGGAGGAGGCGTACAATCTTTCGCCAGAGCGCGCTGGAGACTGTGCAAGAACACAGACCAGACGTTTCTCCTCAAATTGAGCCAAATTAAACTCTGTCTATGTTTGATTCCTTGCTTCTTGTCTCGTTTAATAGATGTCATCAGTGTTTGAATCTGACATTTATAAACTCAGGAAATATGTCCCTGAACACATGAGGACTTTGAATATGACCAATGTATGATCCTGTAACTACTTGGTATCGGATTGATCCCCAAATTTGTGGTGTTAGAATAATTGTATCTAAGTTATCACAAAAACTTTGTGTTGAAATGAGTTACCAGCGAGAAGACCAAAAGCTGTCTTTGAACCTAGAAGTGTAGGGGGTAAGCAACATGAAGGTGTTCTGTTTTCTTTCATGTATTGTACTCAACAGAAATATATTGTTTTAACCTAGGGACTACAAAGCGGAGAGAAGGTAGGATCTGCCCAAGTTCCAGACACCACTTATTTGAACTCTTTTACGAACCTCTTTTCTGAAGTCTTTTACGAACCTTTCTTTGAACTGTTTTTATGACATTTTCTGTGAACTGTTTATGACCTTTTCTTTTGAGCTGTTCTGTAACCAAAGGCAACGCTGTTTACGACCCACGTCCCTTTGGAAGCAGCTGTTGCCATATGGTCAGGGAAAGTCCAAATAAAGGAGGAGGCGTACAATCTTTCGCCAGAGCGCGCTGGAGACTGTACAAGAGTACAGACCAGACGTTTCTCCTCAAATTGAGCCAAATTAAACTCTGTCTATGTTTGATTCCTTGCTTATTGTCTCGTTTAATAGATGTCATCAGTGTTTGAATCTGACATTTATAAACTCAGGAAATATGTCCCTGAACACATGAGGACTTTGAATATGACCAATGTATGATCCTGTAACTACTTGGTATCGGATTGATCCCCAAATTTGTGGTGTTAGAATAATTGTATCTAAGTTATTACAAAAACTTTGTGTTGAAATGAGTTACCAGCGAGAAGACCAAAAGCTGTCTTTGAACCTAGAAGTGTAGGGGGTAAGCAACATGAAGGTGTTCTGTTTTCTTTCATGTATTGTACTCAACAGAAATATATTGTTTTAACCTAGGGACTACAAAGCGGAGAGAAGGTAGGATCTGCCCAAGTTCCAGACACCACTTATTTGAACTCTTTTACGAACCTCTTTTCTGAAGTCTTTTACGAACCTTTCTTTGAACTGTTTTTATGACATTTTCTGTGAACTGTTTATGACCTTTTCTTTTGAGCTGTTCTGTAACCAAAGGCAACGCTGTTTACGACCCACGTCCCTTTGGAAGCAGCTGTTGCCATGTGGTCAGGGAAAGTCCAAATAAAGGAGGAGGCGTACAATCTTTCGCCAGAGCGCGCTGGAGACTGTGCAAGAGTACAGACCAGAAGTTTCTCCTCAAATTGAGCCAAATTAAACTCTGTCTATGTTTGATTCCTTGCTTCTTGTCTCGTTTAATAGATGTCATCAGTGTTTGAACCTGACATTTATAAACTCAGGAAATATGTCCCTGAACACATGAGGACTTTAAATATGACCAATGTATGATCCTGTGACGACTTGGTATCAGATTGATACCCAAATGTGTGGTATCATCCAAAACTAATGTCAAGTATCAAACAACAGGAGAATAAGTGATTATTACATTTGAACATAAGTGTAGATAGAACATGTTAAAAGAGAAACAGTAAATTACTTTATTATTTTGGGTAAGAGTTCCCCTTGTGGAAATTCTAATTCCATAATAGACATGTTGTTAACATTTTTCTTTGTATTGCACATTATTGCCTGCTACAAACTGGCTAACTTGACAAAAAACAGTAATTTACTTTTGTCTATAGTGATAGCATTTTGGTCCGTGATAAGATCTCGAGTACAAAATCTGAACATGTTCCAAGCAAAATGCGATCTGTGTTCTGCACACACACACATACGTAAGCAAAAAAACCCAAAAATAAATCTCTGCAGGCAGACAAACAATAATAAATCCTGGGCCGACAAAATCTTTTTTCCATTCTTCCCACATTGATAGCAAAAACAAAGATAGAAAGGAGAAGGGAAAGCAGTTGGGAATGAAAAGCATATGGTCGCTCAGTCAGCGCAGAGCCAATGAGGCCTCATACAATATTAAAAGGAGATTCTAACAGGTAGTAATGGATTGTTTGACAGTAGCAGTGGAGGCTGCGAATGAGATCGATAAGATACTCAGACTTGATGCAGGCCAAGCTTAAAATTCAGACACAAATCTACCCACAATCCCCCACGACTAGGAATGGACAAGCTTTGAGGCATCAAAGCCGAGATCTGACAGATATATTTCCCCTCTCTTATGCTGAGGCATGCAGGATATGCAAAGATGTCTCACTTATACCAATGTATACTCTAAAAGTGCAGGTATTTAAATATCAAACAAATACAGTGTGAAGGCACTGGAATGAACCGTACCATTTGGACACACTCTCCTACCTAATCAAAGAACTAAATGAAAAATAGAGATAAACCTTCCAAATATATATATATATGAAAACAGGATCTAATACATGCATAGGCACCATTAAAACAAGCAAAAATAAAAATAAAGAAACATTCTGGCATATGCCTGGACCCCAGGATGCAGAGACGGCAAGCAAGTGCATAAAAACACAGTTAACACAAAAAAAACAAAGATGTGCAGCTGGAAAGCACATAAAGAGGAAATAGGCGTATTCAGTGAAAAACTAACAGAGCAAAATGATCCATTCCAAGCACCCTGATTGGCAACAAATGGACAGGTGTGTCCTGATTGTCAGTCGGGGACAGGTGAGGGAGCCAGCGCATAGGAGTGGTGCTGAATGGAGGCAAACAGCTAATGTACGAGCGCTGCTCAGGATGTAATACTAAATACAAAAAAATTATGATAACGATTTGATAACGAAATGATTTGCAAAAATAGTAAACATAAAAAAACTAAACATAATGAATCTTCAATTCTCTTTTATCGATTTTTTATTATTTGACCTAAAAAAAATCATATATATATATATATATATATATATATAGATACATATATATATATATATATATATATATATATATATATATATATATATATATATACTGTACATAAATATTTATACATGTATATATACATATAAATATATATATACATATAAATATAAATATACATATATATATATATATAAATATAGATATACACATATATATATAAATATAGATATACACATATATATATATATATATATATATATATATATATATATATATATATATATATATATATATATATATATATATATATATTGTACATATATATATTGTATATATATATATATATATATATATATATATATATATATATATATATATATATATATATATATATATATATATATATATATATATATATATATATATATATTCTCAAATACACCCTGGTAGGATTTTAGATTTAAAAAAAAGCTACCAAGTTTTCAACAAATTAATGACGTGCATTCAATAAAACCATTTAAAAAAAATAAAAATCCTGGATGACATTATGACAATAAAAATTGCATTTGTGTCTAAATATTGAGGTCTTTTTTTAAGTTAATTTAACGTATGCAAGCCTGTGCTTAATCGTGATTCAACCAAATTGAAAAGTGGGATTTTATACTGTAATATACCGGGTTTTTTTAATCAAATAGAATTGTATATCATGCCAATGTTCGGCGTATAGGGAAATATTTTTTTATTACTATTTTAAGTTTTGTTTTGCAATTATTTGGAATAGTTTTTTTCCAAATATTTAGTATTTTATATGTTTACATTTGGCCTTTATTCGTATTGCTTTGCCCATCCCCACAGAGAGATCCCATGAAAAAGCTTGAGGGAAAAATGCTGAAGTGTTAACATGAAGAAAACGATGGTGTCTACACTGCAACAGTGCACACAGTGGCATGCACGAGCAAGAGGACTCATTCGGGTGATTATCATATAGATTATTATAAGTCACTTAATTCAGTTGAGCTGAGCGGGGGGGCCACAGTGACACATGTTGCTCCGTGCACAGGCCAATTAGGGGACCACCCAGATTAGGGTCTATTAAACTTCTAATCCAATCAACCTTTTGCGGGAGAGACATTTTCAAGATCACTGAACTGAACTCTCTCCGAGCTCCATCTCTTCAAGGGGGGGGGGGGTGCTGCCAAAATCGAAGAAGGCACTTTAATGAGGGTCAAAATCCTCATCGTATTTTCAACATTCTATCTCGGGCCGCTCACGTCTCAAAGGGGAGCAAAATTGTGTCATGCAAGCAATGGCAACACAATTGCGCCGATTTTAAAGCTGCTATCGACATGACAGGAATTTTTTTTTTTTAACATATAGTTGCTTTAATACGTGTCTTTTCTGGTTAACGACGCCTCGTTGTGCCTAATTAAGCAGGATATGGGCGTGCAGGAGGAAGGAAGTGGGAAATAAACAACAACAATTATAATCCAATGGAGTGTGTCTAAATTCATAACTTCGACATAATGGTGCGTTTTCTCCACACACACACACACACACACACACACACACACACACACACACACACACACACACACACACACACACACACACACACACACACACACTGAAACAATCTTCAAAAAGCAGCACAACAAAATTAAATTACCTTCAAGGCCTTTCACACACATGAATACCAAAATAAGTAATTATTCAATCTGCCCACAAACAGCATGTTTTTTTTGTTTTTTTTTATTAGACGGGCGAGTGTTGAGTGGCACCAGAGTGGCACCAGAGTGGCGCCTGAATGCATCGCTGCCGCCAAAAGTCATGCTTATTCAGGGATGGCCATTTAACAATAAACAAAGCAATTATTCAATTTATTGTAATTTTTGCGGCGATGGTAGAATCTCATCGTAATCATCAGGGTCCATAACAGCTGTGGCTGTAGGCGACCTCCTAATATACTTTTTGATTATTAACTGTACAGGATGGCAGTAGCTACATTTGTGAATACAATGATTTGCAAATCATTTTCAACCCATATCCAGTTGAATATGCTACAAAGACAACATATTTGATGTTCAAACTGATAAACATTTTTTTTTCTTTTGCAAATAATCATTAACTTTAGAATTTGATGCCAGCAACACGTGACAAAGAAGTTGGGAAAGGTGGCAATAAATACTGATAAAGTTGAGGAATGCTCATCAAACACTTATTTGGAACATCCCACAGGTGTGCAGGCAAATTGGGAACAGGTGGGGTATAAAAGTAGATTCCATGAAATGCTCAGTCATTCACAAACAAGGATGGGGCGAGAATCACCGCTTTGTCAACAAATGCGTGAGCAAATTGTTGAACAGTTTAAGAAAAACCTTTCTCAACCAGCTATTGCAAGGAATTTAGGGATTTCACCATCTACGGTCCGTAATATCATCAAAGGGTTCAGAGAATCTGGAGAAATCACTGCACGTAAGCAGCTAAGCCTGTGACCTTCGATCCCTCAGGCTGTACTGCATCAACAAGCGACATCAGTGTGTAAATGATATCACCACATGGGCTCAGGAACACTTCAGAAACCCACTGTCAGTAACTACAGATGGTCGCTACATCTGTAAGTGCAAGTTAAAACTCTCCTATGCGAGGCGAATACCGTTTATCAACAACACCCAGAAACGCTGTCTGTTTCGCTGGACCTGAGCTCATCTAAGATGGACTGATACAAAGTGGAAAAGTGTTCTGTGGTCTGACGAGTCCAAATTTCAAATTGTTTTTGGAAACTGTGGACGTCGTGTCCTACGGACCAAAGAGGAAAAGAACCATCCGGATTGTTATAGGCGCAAAGTTGAAAAGCCAGCATGTGTGATGGTATGGGGGTGTATTAGTGCCCGAGACATGGGTAAGTTACACATCTGTGAAGGCGGCAATAATGCTGAAAGGTACATACAGGTTTTGGAGCAACATATGTTGCCATCCAAGCAACGTTACCATGGACGCCCCTGCTTATTTCAGCAAGACAATGCCAAGCCACGTGTTACATCAACGTGGCTTCATAGTAAAAGAGTGCGGGTACTAGACTGGCCTGCCTGTAGTCCAGACCTGTCTCCCATTGAAAATGTGTGGCGCATTATGAAGCCTAAAATAACACAACGGAGACCCCCGGACTGTTGAACAACTTAAGCTGTACATCAAGCAAGAATGGGAAAGAATTCCACCTGAGAAGCTTAAAAAATGTGTCTCCTCAGTTCCCAAACGTTTACTGAGTGTTGTTAAAAGGAAAGGCCATGTAACACAGTGGTGAACATGCCCTTTCCCAACTACTTTGGCACGTGTTGCGGCCATGAAATTCTAAGTTAATTATTATTTGCAAAAAAAAAATAAAGTTTATGAGTTTGAACATCAAATATCTTGTCTTTGTAGTGCATTCAATTGAATATGGGTTGAAAAGGATTTGCAAATCATTGTATTCCGTTTATATTTACATCTAACACAATTTCCCAACTCATATGGAAACGGGGTTTGTAGTTTCACCTGCTTACACGCTATCGTCGTGTGCTGCTGCTTTCACACCTGCCTCGCCGACGCCGTCATCCTCTTCGCCTCGGACGACGCCTCGTTTCCGGAATATTCCTTCGCCAAGTCCTCCCTCCACCCTCCCGTGACTTTGGACTAATTCTGTTTTTTTAGGGGAGAGGTTTCTTGTTTGGGACGTCTGGTATCCGTCCCTTAAGGGGGGGTTATGTCATGATCCGTTACCCGGGTCATGGCATGATTTATGTTTGGTAGTTTTTCTGTTTTAGTCTGTTTCCTGGGTGCACCCTCTTTCCCTGTTTTCTGTTGGTTTCCAAGGCACTGATTCTCCTCACCTGTCTTAGTTTTGCAATTAGTGTTCCCACCAGGTGTTTTGGTTAATCACTCCCCTTTATAGTTTCCTGTCACCCAGCAGTAGTTGCTGGGTCAATGTTTGCAATAGGCAACAGTTACGTTCTCCCGGTTTTTCTCCTCGTTCTAGTGATTTTTGTACAGACTAGCTTTCCTCGTTTTTTCACCCTTGGTGACATTTTGGTTTTGTTTAGCTCCACGCTTGCTAGTGTCCTCAGTTTTGTATTTTTGTCCTGCGTTTAATTTATTAAAAACTTTAATCTTACCTGCACGCTCCTCCTGCTTGTCTTTTGCCTTGGAAGGAACGCCACCAGCGCAGCTATGCGCCCCCGAAGACGTAACATTTATCTCTGCATGCACTTTGAAATAGCTGCTTAAAACAACATATTTTAGCAGCGATGGACAGGACCGACTTTGAGGGCTCATAAAATCCAAACCGGAGCAGTAATTACAACTCTTTCATCAACTTTTAATCAGAAGGGTTCAATCTCTCTCCTGTGCTAATTTGAAGCCGACACTACAAACGCCCTCAGAGGAGATAATGTTTGAAAAAAGGTGACTGTTTTTACTCAACTTTTGTTTTGAAGGGGGAATTGCAAACTTCCTGTTGATTTTTGCTGGGGGTCTTAGTGAGACCTACATAGAGGTTTTTGTTTCATGTCTCTACGACATTCCTACTGGGAGTTAGAGGCAGTTTTGTCTGTTTTCTTCCTAGGGGGCGCTAGAGCGCAATTTTGAGGTTTTTTTTTTTTTTTTTTTTTTTTATTAGATCACAATTTTTGCCAGTCCTGATGTGTGTGTCCAATTTGGTGAGTTTTGAAGCATGTTAAGGGGGTCAAATTACAGCTGAAAGAGGCGGCGGTATAATAATAAAACGCTAGAAATTCAATAGGGTCCTCTGTCCCAAAGGGACTCGGTCCCTAATAATTATATATATATATATATATATATATATATATATATATATATATATATATATATATATATATATATATATATATATATATTATTTTTTTTAATTAAGTTTAATATACAAATATACAGTACAGGCCAAAAGTTTGGACACACCTATTTTCATGACTATTTACATTGTAGATTGTCACTGAAGGCATCAAAACTATGAATGAACACATGTGGAGTTATGTACTTAACAAAAAAAGGTGAAATAACTGAAAACATGTTTTATATTCTAGTTTCTTCAAAATAGCCACCCTTTGCTCTGATTACTACTTTGCACACTCTTGGCATTCTCTGGATGAGCTTCAGGAGGTAGTCACCTGAAAAGGTGTCATAGTTTAACCCTCTGTGTTTTTAACATTTTGATTTCTATTTACTGTTTTAATTGGTTTTACCCTTTTGAAATGGTTTTTAATCATATTTATTTTATATTGTTTTTAATTGTGTTTAATATTGTTGTGCAGCACTTTGGAAACATTTTGTTTTTTAAATGTGCTATATAAATAAAGTGGATTGGATTGGATAGTTTTGATGCCTTCAGTGACAACCTACAATGTAAATAGTCATGAAAATAAAGAAAAAACACATTGAAATGAGAAGGTGTGTCCAAACTTTTGGCCTGTACTGTATTTAATACAAAATACATTTAATATAAAATATAAGTACCGTATATTACCAAATAGTAGCCCAGGCGTTTATTTCACAAAATCGATTTTGGAGAGAGACAGGCGTTTAAAAGAAGCAGGCGGTTATTTGCACAAGGCTTTTATTTATTTTTGCACCAGCCTGCACCAGGCCATTATTTGGTTACAATGGTTACTGTCCAGTATTTTTTTTTTCGTACAAAGAACTTTAAATGTAAAAGCTATTGTAAACATACAAACAAAAAAACAAGAGATCAACATGAGGTAGGCTATCAAAAGACAAGAGAACAACAAGGCCTCAAAAATGGCAGTAGTGCAACAATTGTCAAGTAGAATACCAATACTAAAAATAAATAAACTTTTTAAATAAAGCAGCCTACCGGTAAAAATAAAATGATGGTACCAAGTACTCAAGTATAAAACCCACCATCAAAACAGACCAATAATACTGTCACTTAAATAAAATAAAGGCTACAGTACTCCAAGTTTTAAATAAAGCAGCATACAGGAAAAATAAAATTATGGTACCAAATACTCTATAAAACCATCAAAACAATAATACTGCAGCAAACGCAACCCCAGTAGCATTTTAATCTAAATTATGCAAATAACAGCCCATGGGCGGCTATTTGGACATAGGCGGTTATTAGGAAGAGGCGGTTAATTCACAAAATGGGGTCAGACCCCGGGCGGCTATTAGGACATGGGCGGTTATTTGCACAAGGGCGTTTATTTGGTAATATACGGTATGATATAAAAATAAAAAAAATACATTGAATATAGAACATATGTCATTTATCATACTCTGATTATTTGAGGTTGGGTCGCGGGGGCTGCAGCCTAAGCAGAGCATTATCCTGTTATATCTCACATTCTATATTCCGTTTTGGAAAAAGGTTACTTAATACATTAAAAAAATATATACAAAAGAAAACACATTTTTATGCATATGTGCATGTATTCAGTTATAAACATTCATTCACTTTCTTCAAAATGTTGAGTTAACATAACTCAAATAAGGGGTTTGTCCTTTTCTGAACTAGCAGTTGGGTTAAAATTGGGTTATTTTGTCACGCTGTGAACGCTGACAATCACTTTTATTCGACACTCTGTGGGCTTTTCCCCCCGAGTGTGAAACCGCGTACCGCCGCGTTCTCAATGTGTGTGTGTGTGTGTGTGTGTGTGTGTGTGTGTGTGTGTGTGGAAAAGACGACAACAACAACACTCTCAACGAGCCGCTGGAAAGAAAAAAGGCTGAATGATCCCTATGTGAGATTGTATAACAGTACTGTATACACGGAGAGTAACCTACTGTAGCGCCGGTGTTATATCGCGGCATCAATCTGCGCAAATGCTCCGCGGTTCAAAAAAAGGTTATCGGTTATTGGTCACTCAATGCAAGAAGCAATTTCCTGAACAGTCGGGAATTTGTGGCTGTTACTGCAACACCTCTGTGCCTTGTGACCACATCTAGGTACTGCTCATCAATGCAGAGCAGTAACACCGTCAATGTGACCAATGGACGTATTGTATTTATTTCAGCTACTGTATTTACCTGAAATAAAATATGTTTCCACAGCCAAAAAAAGCTTCGGTGCTCGGAAAATTACTTTTAAAAAGTAATGAATTATAGTTACTTGTTACTTGACCTGAATAGTACTGTATTTTCCGGACCACAAGGCGCACTTAAAATCATATTTTTCTTCAAAACTCGACAGTGCGCCTAATGAACGGAATAATTCTGGTTTTGCTTACCGACCTCGAAGCTATTTTATTTGGTACAAGGTGTAATTGTCATGATCCGTGGCCCGGATCATGTTTTGTCAATTTAGTTAAAGTTAAAAAGTACCAATGATTGTCACACACACACTCGGTGTGGTGAAATGTGCATTTGACCCATCCCCTTGTTCACTCCCTGGGAGGTGAGGGGAGCAGTGGGCAGCAGCGGTGGCCGCGCCCGGGAATCATTTTTGGTGATTTAACCCCCGATTCCAACCCTTGACGCTGAGTGCCGAGCAGGGAGGTAATGGGTCCCATTTTAATAGTCTTTGGTATGACTCGGCCTGGGTTTGAACTCGCGACCTACCGATCTCAGGGCGGACACTCTAACCACAAGGCCACTGAGTAGGTTTTTCTGTTATTTTTGGACTCCCTTAGTTCCTGTTTTGTGCACCTCTGGGTTTGTTTTTGGTTTCTATTATAATGGCTTTTTGCCGATGTCCGATATTGTCCAACTCTTTAATTACCGATACCGATATCAACCGATACCAATACATACAGTCGTGGAATTAACACATTATTATGCCTAATTTGGACAACCAGGTATGGTGAAGATAAGGTCCTTTTTAAAAATAATAATAAAATAAAATAAGATAAATAAATTACAAACATTTTCTTGAATAAAAAAGAAAGTAAAACAATATAAAAACAGTTACATAGAAACTAGTTATTAATTAAAATGAGTAAAATTAACTGTTAAAGGTTAGTACTATTAGTGGACCAGCAGCCCGCTTACGGACTGTATCCCTTGCAGACTGTATTGATATATATTGATATATAATGTAGGAACCAGAATATTAATAACAGAAAGAAACAACCCTTTAGTGTGGGGGAAGGAGTTTTTTTGGGTTGGTGCACTAATTGTAAGTGTATCTTGTGTTTTTTTATGTTGATTTAATAAAAATTAAAAAAATTTAAAAAAATTAAAAAACCAAAAAAAAAACGATACCGATAATAAAAAAAACGATACCGATAATTTCCGATACTACATTTTGAAGCATTTATCGGCCGATAATATCGGCAGGCTCACCTGCAGTCTACCACTAATCAGAGAGCTTTTTATGCTCGCCACGCTCATTCTGGCTTCCTTGTTTGTTGGTGTTTCTCGACTCAGAGTTTAGGATTCCCGCGCTAAGTGGTTATCTTAGTTTCCCGTGCGGTCGGCACCTTTTGCTTGTTTTCTGTTTTTGGTACATGTTTGATTGACGAAGATTAAATCATGTTCCTACCTGCAGGTCCTGTCCGGAGTCGTCCGTTTGCATCTCGCAGTAAGCTGCAACCCCGCCGTAACAGTAATGATAAGTGTGACCGGTAGATGGCAGTCAAACATAAGAGATACGTGTAGACTGCACTATGATGGCAGTCTCACACGCAAGAGATATGTGTAGACTGAAATATGACTCAGATTAACAACACCAACATTGTATATGTTTCATTGAAAATAGAGAACATTACCACACGGCGCTCGAAAATCTACCGAAATGTTTTTAGTACGACTTTGGTAAGCTATGAAGCCGCACCGCTTGATAGATTGTCGGCGCATTATACATATGAGTATTATTACGGTGTGTGTATAAGGTAAGATATTATCTGGCGTATTGTTTCGCAATATTGTGCAAAAGCAACTTTTCTTACCTTCTGGTACCTGCTGATCTGTATTTGGGATCTGCATAAGTCCTGAAAAATTGTGCACGTCCGCCTTTGTCGACGCCGTAGTCGATAAGCTTCTTCTTTTTCTCTATCTTCTTGTTATGGGACATTCATCCTCCGCTTTAGCCATTTCTAATATAAAGTAGTGTAAAGTTCTTACTTATATCTGTCAGTGAAAGCACTAAAACATACCGGTGTAGTGAGTCCACATTATTCACCCAAGGAACTTTAGTTATTAGAGAGTTCCGGTCAGGCGGTTTTTCACGGTACACATTTCCTGTGTAGTTGCTTCCGGATGAGGAGATGCCGCTCCGTTATTGATTGAAGTAAAGTCTGAATGTCATTAAAACAGTTAGCGCCATCTTTTGACACTTCTTCCACTCCCGTCCTTGCACGCTACACCGCTACAACAAAGGATGACGGGGAGAAGACGCCGTCGAAGGTGAGCCACGTAAATAAGACCGTGTCAGGACGTGGGTTTTTTCGCAGCTTACTGTGAGATTTGTTCTCCCGGGATGCAATCGGACTATACCGGACAAGGCTTGAAGGTAGGAACATTATTTACATTATTGACTTTCAAAGAGGGACAAACAAAAGGTGTACAAGGCGAAGGCACAACTTAGCGAAGGAAACAACAACTAACACTTAGCATGAACTATGGACATGAAACAAAAACTCGCTAACTGTGGCATGAATAAACAAAACTTACTTGGCAAGGCATGGAACGAGCAATATGAACAAAGCAAACGCGTGAATACAAGCATGAAACTATCAGCATGAACTATGGCATGAAACAAGTCAGAATAGAGCAATGTCGCCAGACCGACTAACTGGCAACCACAGGCTTAAATAATAATCTCGTGATTAGCGACAGGTGTGATCCGAACAAATGAGGCAGGTGAAAATAATGAGTCGCCATGGTGACAAAACACACAAGGAAGCGCAAACAGGAACTAGTGGAGTCAAAAAACTAACAGAACATAACTAAACAAAACATGATCCGGACCACGGATCGTGACAGACCGCCCACAAAACGGCGCATCCGGAAGCGACTGTCAGAAAGCAGCTTGAAGATGATCTGTAAAACATCATCTATGCAACATTTTGACCAAGGAACCTCCATTACATGTTATGTAGACCATAAGGAAGTGTTTTACATTTAGAAAAAAATAAAAATAAATATATATATATATATATAATATAATAATGTGCCCTATAATTCGGTGCGCCTTATATATGAGAAAAGATCAAAAATAGACCATTCATCGGCAGTGCGCCTTATAATCCGGTGCGCGCTATGATCCGGAAAATATGGTAAATGGATTACTAACAGGTTTACTCTTTAATGCATGTCATTATGTAGGGCAAGTAATTTGTGTGTTACTTTAAAAAAAAGAAGCAAAGGGAGTCTAACACCGGCCAAGGATGTTAAAATGATATTGAAATGGCGGACATTTATCTGGGAAAATATGGAGAAGCTGCTGATGGTGTGTTTGACGGAGAAGCAGCCCGACTGTACATTATTATTGAATTACTTCATAAAACTCCTGTACTTGTTTGCATTAAAAACAAACAACAATTATTACTTTTTTATACACTCATTCTAATCTAAAAGGGTATTTTTATTTTTAAAAGGCAAAAATGATTTCTTTTTTTAATTAATTTGCGATAAGTGTTGTAAATGAAATGCTCCGTCACAGAAGCAATTAAGCTTGAAAGTGGAGATACTACTGTACTTGTACGATATACTTGTACTTCATTACATTTAATCAAGCTATCTCATTATTTTCATGATTTTTTGTTGTCATTATTATTATTATTATTTTTAGTGGGTGCCTTACTTTATAAAGGGCGACAGTAAAACAGCGTTTGTTTGGACCGAGTGGGGTGAATAATCGAGGAGAAGAAAATGTTGCCAATTGCTGATTAGAAGCAACAATTAGCAGAGCGAAAAGCTCTTTTTTTCTATCCTCCACGCTTCCATGGCTTTGTTTCCTTTTGAAGTCTGACTTTTGGACCCGGATTTTCCTGTTTTTAGGCATTTGAAAAGTTGGTGGTCTGCAAAAAAAACTTGATATTGTGGTCTGTTTTTAATGCATGGAGGAGAGTACACTGCAAAAACTGAGATCTAAGTAAGATTAAATATCTCAAATAAGGGTGACATTTGCTTATTTTCTGTCTGATAAGATACGTCTTCTCACTAAGCAGATTGTATGTTTAAGGGTTTTGGTCCTAAATGATCTCAGTAAGATATTACAGCTTGTTGCTGAGATTTGATGACCTATATTGAGTAAAACATGCTTGAAACTAGAATTGTTGCAAAGCTGTGTCATCAACACTCACAAGTATAAAACTACTTTTTTTAAAGTAATAATTTCTTATTTCAAGCATGAAAAAAAAAAAAAATCATGACTTTGACACAATCGTGTCTCATAATTAAAACAGATGACAGCCAAATGGACTTTGCTGTTTTATTTTCAATGAAACAATAGAAAACACATACTCATATAGTAGTACAGTTGGCACAGTACAGTAAACTGACAGTTAATATTTAAACATTTAACATGTGACATTTCTAACAATTTGGAACAGAAATAGTTCATGCACATTCAGATAAATTCCTCAAAATTACAATTAAAATTTTTTTGGCCGGGGGCGCACTAATTGAAATGAAAGAGCACACACTTGGCGCGATGATGTCATGTTATCCATGGAAAAATGCATTTTTAGACCATATGATTTGCCTGAGCGGCTAGGAGACCCCGAGAGTAACAGGCGGTTCCCTTGTTGCCTTTCCATTAAGAACAATAAACTAGTTTTTAGTATAAGTTTGCTGGTTTCAAGAAATGTAATGCCGAGCGCATATCATTATGTCAAGATAATGGCACTAGCATTTACTTCATTTAAGAATATTTTTCAACATATTGAGCAAAATGGTCTTTTTTTTTTCTACCAAGAAAAGTGCACTTGTTTTTAGTGAGAATATACTTATTTTAAGGTATTTTTGGGTTCATTGAGGTTAGCTAATTTTACTTGTTTTGGAAAGTTTTGACAAGTCAAATTTTCTTGTTCTATTGGCAGATAATTTTGCTTAGTTCAAATAAAATACCCCTAATTTTATACATTTTTTTCTTGTTTTTGAACACTGACTTTTTGCAGTGTAACGTGGAGCCACAAGGAATATAAGTACATGCTAAAAAATACCGCAATCGCTGCAGCATGTTTATGTTTTTTCTGCAAAATGAATCATGTGACATGTTATGCATCTTTCATTAAAAAAGTATATAAAAAAAAAAAGAATAAAAACAGCATCTGGCTTAGATGTTTTAGCCGAGTTCCCCAGGCCTTGAAAAGAGCAATTTCTTGTTGGTATTTAACAACACACACACACACACACACACACACACACACACACACACACACACACACACACACACACACACACACACACACACACACACATGCGCTCCTCTGGTGCACGCTTTCTAATGTTCTCAGTGATTTGCTTTTAGAGTGGAAGCTGCTGATAGTGGAGAGGAAACCAAGAGGAAAATAGCCTCGAGTCCAACTCATTTACTGGCGTATGTCCCTGCACTCGCTCACTGTGACCACGAGCCTGGCCCCTCCCCTCCAAGACACGTATTCAAGTCCCACAATTAGGATTTGGACCAATCGCGGCGCGGGGGCGAGGAAAACAGGAAGTCGTTGAAAGTGCAAAGACAGGAGCGAGGGAGTGTGACAAAACAGGCGGGGAAATTGTCCATTTAAAAAAAAATAAAATTCACGGATGGCTCCCTTCCATCCCCGCTTTATGTCCTCCGCTGAGATCCCTTTAAGTGCTCGGAAACGGGAGAGCGAGCATCCAAAGCCACTTTCCAAATCCCCATGTGTGCGCTTGTCCCCGTTTTCTAAGCACGTGGGTGTGTGAGGTCTGCGCGAGGACGGAGGAGGCGAGAGTGCAGAAGAATCGATGCACGTGTGAAGATGTCAGGAGTGCAGGAGTCGCCCGGTGCTGATTGGTGCACAGGTTACTCGTCCCCAGAGTGAGACAATCTTGGACATGATACCTTGTTACCTGGGAGTCAACTAGGGACATGGCAGTAACATCATAGTCCCCTACTCGCCCAAGCAAGTACTATGAGGTACTATTGGTACTACCCAGTCAGCAGGGGTTCCATAAAAATAAACACAGCTCACCCTACTAAAGGGTTAGTATAGTTAGTATAGTACCGCGATACTAATGAATCATATTCTGTACTGTACCGCCTCTGAACTGTACCGGTCCACCAACCCCCCCCCCACGCCCCCCGTCGCCGTCACGTCGTGAAATTGCTGGTTTACGAGCAGAGGAGCATGTTCGGCAGCGCACAATCACGGAGTACTTACAAGCAGACACAGTGTGTAGACAGAAAAGGGAGAACGGACGCATTTTGGCTTGAAAACTAACGATAAAGGTGAAGTTATAACACTGATCACCATGGCGACAAATAAAGTATGTTTCTTACTAAACATGCTTCACTACACACCGTAGCTCACCGGCGTCAAAATGTAAACAAACGCCATGGGTGGATCTACACCTGACATCCACTGTAATGATACCAAGTACAGGAGCGTATCCAGTCGATGCTACTATGATTACGTCGATATTTTTTGGCATCATAATATCTTCTTTCGTTTTAAAAAAAATGTATATTAGATTTAGACTTCCTTTTTATTGTCATTTAAATTTGAACTTTACAGTACAGATAAGGTAATATAGATAGTGATAAAATAAATATGATAAATAAAAATAATATACCGGTATATAATAATAATATATAATAATATATTTATAATATATAATATATATATATAAAAAATAATATACATATAAAAAATAAATAATATATAAAAATAAAAAAATAAATAAAGATAAAAAAAAAAAATATTATTGTATAATATTAAATACATCTGGGAGAAATACACTAAATAGCCAAAAGTATTTGGCCATATATATATATATATATATATATATATATATATATATATATATATATATATATATATATATATATATATATATATATATATATATGTATATTTATATATATATATATATATATATATGTATATATATATATATATATATAAACAATTGCATTTGCTATTCTTCCTATATACACACACATATACATACATATATATATATATATATATATATATATATATATATATATATATATATATATATATATATATATAATGTTTATAAACTCAGGAAATATGTCCCTGGACACATGAGGACTTGGATTTTGACCAATGTATGATCCTGTTACTACTTGGTATCGGATAGATACCTAAATTTGTGGTAAAAGACAGTAAGCAAATATTAACAGTAAATGAACAAGTAGATTAATAATTTATTTTCTACCATTTGTCCTTAATAATTTTGACAAAATATCACAATGGAAAATGACACAATATGTTACTGCATATGTCAATTTGGAGCCTTTGTTTGCTTACTTACTAATAAAGGACAAGTGGTCTTGTATGTTCATTATTTTATTTAAGGACAAACTTGCAATAGTAAACATATGTTTAATGTACCGTAATATTTTTTTGTTAAAATAAAGCCAATAATGAAATTTTTTGTGGTCCCCTTTTATTAGAAAATAATCGAAAAGTGCCGAAAAGTATCGAAATAATACCGTATTTTTCGGAGTATAAGTCGCACCTGCCGAAAATGCATAATAAAGAAGGAAAAAAACATATATAAGTCGCACTGGAGCCCGGCCAAACTATTAAAAAAACTGCGACTTATAGTCCGAAAAATACAGTACCAAAATATTGTTATCGGGACAACACTACCCGACGTGCTGCCCTCAGTCTCCTCCTGGATAACTACTGAAGAATGGTAAAAAGTTTATACTTGTATAGCGCTTTTCTACCTTCATGGTACTCAAGGGGCTTTGACACTACTTCCACATTCACCCATTCACACATGGGGCAAGGGTGAAGTGTCTTGCTCAAGGACACAATGGACCTGAAGTAAGAAGTAAACACAGGAAGCCCTCACTCTCCTTCATGGATGTTGTTTGATAAAATGATGCATCCTAAGCCGCCGGTTTTTTTTGTTTTTTTTCACAGCTTCCTGCATTTTGATGTAAAAAAAAAAAACAAAAAGAAGAAAAAAAAAAGCAGACCACCCCACATCAGAGCTTTCTTTTTACAATTACTCCCCCCCAATTTTCACGTTGGACTTTGGGTCTACACGGGGCCCTGAAAGCCTAAAATTACATGTGAGGAAGTTATTTTGAGTGTGTTCAGGGTGGGTGATGGCGGGTGGCTAGGTGGGTGGGTGGTGCCGCGGTAAAAAAAAGAAAATAAAAAAAATCTTTTTTACAGCACAAATGTCAGTGTTATTTTAATATTTGAAATGACAAAGAGGGACAACTTCACACAGGTACCATGGGGGCAAAGAAGGTTGCAAGTGGCAGCACTTTGATAAAAAAGGTGAGAAACGGTGTGAATTCAAAAAAAACTCGTAGCAAGAAGGTGGAGTTTAAAAAAAAAAAAAAAAAAGTAAAAGTAATTAATTGAATTCGTAATGTATATGTTTTGCATTTTCCTGCACGTAAAACTATATTATTTTCTATTAAAAAAATAAAAAACATTTTTTAATTATTTGTGGGTGTCTGGAAGGGATTACATTTAGGATTTATTAAGGAGTTATTATGGTAAAAAATAAGAATTCGGATTTGGTAACTTTTAAGCATTTGACCAAAAGTGGAGTTGTTAGACTGCAAAAAGTCAGTGTTCAAAAACAAGAAAAAAATAAAATAAAAATGAGGGGTATTTTATTTGAACTAAGCAAAATTATCTGCAAATAGAACAAGACAATTCAGCTTGTCAAGACTTTCCAAAACAAGTAAAATTAGCTAACCTCAATGAACCCAAAAATACCTTAAGTATATTCTCACTAATAACAAGTGCACTTTTCTTGGTAGAAAAAATAAGAGACCTTTTTGCTCAATATGTTGAAAAATATTCTTAAATTAAGTAAATGCTAGTGAAATTATCTTGACATAATGATATGCATACATCATGATTTTTTTTCCATTTTGAAGTAAGAAATTATTACTTTAAAAAAGTATTTTTTGTACTTGTGAGTGTTGATGACACAGCTTTGCAACAGTTGATATTCTAGTTTCAAGCATGTTTTACTCAATATAGGTCATCAAATCTCAGCTACAAGCTGTAATATCTTACTGAGATCATTTAGGACCAAAACCCTTAAAACAAGTAAAACACTCTAACATAAAATCTGCTTAGTGAGAAGAATTATCTTATCAGACAGAAAATAAGCAAATATCACCCTTATTTGGGATATTTAATCTTACTTAGATTTTAGTTTTTGCAGTGCATGGAGTTTAAAAAAAAAAAAGGTAAAAATGATTATTTGAATTCGTAATTTATATGTGTTTCGCATTTTCTGCACGTAAAACTATATTATTTTCGATGAAAATTTTTTATGATTTTTTTTAAATTATTTGTGGGTGTCTGGAAGGGATTAAATTTAGGATTTATTAATGATTTATTATGGTAAAAAAATAACAATTTGGCTTTGGTAACTTTTGAGCATTTGACCAAAAGTGGAGTTGTTCGGTTATTAAAGTTGTGTAAAATGTCTTATTTCCTGTTTCTTCGAGTCCCATCTGAGGCTGATTAAAGAGTAAGTGATCAAAGTATAAAACGAGGGTTCTTATCGATGATATATAACAAATACATAATATCGCGTGGCCTAAAGGCAGGGGTGTCAAACTCATTTTAGATGGTGGGGGCCACATGGAGAAAAATCCACTCCCAAGTGGGCCGGACTGATAAAATCCCGGCACGATAACTTAAAAATAAAGACAACTCTAGATTGTTTTCTTCGTTTAAAAAATAGAACAAGCACATTCTGACAAATGTACAAATCATAATGTTGCAACTTACATGTCACGGTTAATAGAATTCTGTTCATTCTCTTTCCAATTCTGAAACGCAAATCAAAAAACTAAGTTAGGGCCGTTTTTCGATTTTTACTATTTATGGCAGTCTTGAAAACAAACAAAAAACGGGTGATTTTCAGTCAAATATTGCCATAAAATTGGATTTTGTGCTGTTTTCCTTGTATGGATTTTAATTTTTCCAGATAAACACAAAAATCGAACATATGTGTAGAGGTTGCTCTCTAGTGGGTTCCTCGGACCACCACACACTGCCACGAGAGCCTGGATTTCTGGGTACAACGCTGCTTTATTTGCATAAAGTATTGCCTCGGCGTTTGCTTTCCAGCAAAATGTCTTTCTTTTCAGAGTCCGTGTCTCTCTCTCGCTCTGGCTCCCACTCCAACTCCAACTCCAACAACGTGTCTCGTCCCGGCTGCTGCTAATAACAGCAACAGGTGATTCAATAACAAGGCCCACCTGGGCCATCTACTCAACTGTCGCTGTCTTCGAGGCCGGTCCTTTGCACGCCCCGTTTCCGCGGCAGGCCCGCAGGCCACGCCCCCCCCTCTACAATATATTCATCCAAAATGCAACAATGTGTGATGACAAATTAGACCGGAAGCAGTATTTTACCCATTCCTTTGCGTTTAGCGTGTTTTTAGCATAACGCTAACACCTTTGTTCAGCAGGAGTCCTATTGTCCTTTTCAAAAAGTCTCATTAAATAGTTGTTCAACTTTTGTTTCAGAAAAAAGGCCCGAAATATGTTTTTTTGATTTGCATTTAGGAATTGGAAATTGAACGAACGGAAGGTACACGGACCGTGTTCTATCTTTATTTGTCGTTATCTTTACTTTCTGAATAAATGATGTGATAATGTGCATCAGTCAACTCATTGGTGTTCATTTTCAATCCATCAAGATAAAAAAAATAATATCAAAATCAAATTACAGGATGTTATTTATGTAGTTTGCTCATTTTGTGCACTAACATCATGTGGTTATTTTTTTGTACATACACTATATTGCCAAAAGTATTTGGCCACCCATCCAAATGATGAGAATCAGGTGTCCTAATCACTTGGCCCGGTGTATAAAATCAAGCATTTAGGCATGGAGACTGTTTCTACAAACATTTGTGAAAGAATGGGCCGCTCTCAATGATTTCCAGCGTGGAACTGTCATAGGATGCCACCTGTGCCACAAATCCAGTCGTGACATTTCCTCGCTTCTAAATATTCCAAAGTCAACTTTATTATAAGAAAAGTGAAGAGTTTGGGAACAACAGCAACTCAGCCACCAAGTGGTAGGCCACTTGACAGAGTTTAGTGCTAAGACTTTCTGCACAGTCAATTGCTACAGAGCTCCAAAGTTCATGTGACCTTCCAATTAGCTCACGTACAGTACGCAGAGAGCTTCATGGAATAGGTTTCCATGGCCGAGCAGCTGCATCTAATCCATACATCACCAAGTCCAATGCTAAGTGTCGGATGCAGTGGTGTAAAGCACGTCGCCACTGGACTCTAGAGCAGTGGAGACGCCTTCTCTGGAGTGATAATCGATTAGTCTATCGATTATTACTTCGATTAATAATCGGATAAAAGAGACACACTACATTTATATCCTTTCCAGTATTTTATTGAAAAAAAACACAGCATACTGGCATCATACTTATTTTGATTATTGTTTCTCAGCTGTTTGTACATGTTGCAGTTTATAAATAAAGGTTTATAAAAAAATTTTTTTTTAAATGAAATAAAAACAAAATTAAATAAAATTGCCTCTGCGCATGCGCATAGCATAGATCCAACAAATCGATGACTAAATTAATCGCCAACTATTTTTATAATCAATTTTAATTGATTAGTTGTTGCAGCCCTAGATGAATCACGCTTTACCATCTGGCAATCTGATGGACCAGTCTGGGTTTGGAGGTTGCCAGGAGAACGCTACCTTTCGGACTGCATTGTGCCGAGTGTGAAATTTGGTGGAGGAGGAATTATGGTGTGGGGTTGTTTTTTCAGGTGTTAGGCTTGGCCCCTTAGTTCCAGTGAAAGGAACTTCGAATGCTCCAGGATACCAAAACATTTTGGACAATTCCATGGGATGGCACTTCAAGTTCATATGTGAGTAAAGGCAGGTGGCCCAATACCTTTGGCTATATAGTGTATGTAACATCATCTATATGTGTATATTACTTTTTTTGTTTGGTTTGTACTTCATGAAGTTTTGCACTTGTTGTGTTTTTTTTGTTGTGTTTTCATTATATTTGGATATGTTTGTTTGGTTTGTATGATATCCATTGAATAAGACTATGGATTATGTTGAAGGGGGCAAGAAAATATAAGATTTTTCTTCATCCTGCTCCTTCTCAGGCATAAGTGTGTAAATGTGTGTTTAGTTTCTGAGGTTTAATTGTCTATCGATCAAAGATGCACATCAATGACGGAGATAAATAAAAAATAAATTTAAAAAAAATCTACAAAGATACAAAGGATTGCTATTGCGACATCTAGTGGACACAATTAGAACAGCGGTTTATTTCATTCAAAAATTTCGGCTCATTTTTATACTTAGCAAACTCATCCCGCGGGCCGGATAAAACCTGTTTGCGGGTCGGGTCTGCACCTTTGACACCCCTGCCTTAAGGCATCCACTGGCCCAAATTAGGCCGGTCTCGTATCCTTGCTGGGCCCGCTGTTCTAGCCCGCTTAAGTGAAGCTTGACCGTGCATTATGTGGCCCTCAGACAGCTCCTAAAAGCCCCCCGGAGGCAGGAACTTTTCATGAATCGGTTTCAGGTCCACCCCACTCTGTATTTGGTTTCTAGTAGGCCACTATTAGGACTAAGTGCTGCCATCTGAGCACTGGTGTGTGTCCCCGGTCCCGTCTTAAGAGAGTAGGCCAGCCTGTGGTTTGCGGCTCAGTAGACTGCCACACATCCCCCCCGCCCCCCCGCCACATTCTTTCCTTTTGCTTGAGCTCGCCACACGTCTGAGTCGGGCTTCCCCTCGCGACAACGCGGTGGCGCCGTAAGTCAGAGTGGCCACGGCCAACGCCGGGGGCCATTAAAACAATGCACCTACTTTTAGCCTCTCTCGATCAGGTACTTAGAAAAAAAAACAGAAAAAAAATTAAAATTATCGGATTTTTTCGAAGTACAAAAACGAGAGAAGGTAAAAAGCACCTCCTTTTAACCTCTCTCGATCAGGTACTTAGAAAAAATCCGGGAAAAAAAAAATTTGGATTTTTTTCTAAGTACAAAAAAAAAGTATTGGATTTTTTCTTAGTACAAAAACGAGAGCGGGTAAAAAGCACCTCCTTTTACCCTCTCTCGATCAGGTAATTAGAAAAAATACGGAAAAAATAAAATAAAATTATTGGATTTGTTCTAAGTACAAAAACGAGAGAAGGTAAAAAAGCACCTCCTTTTAGCCTCTCTCGATCAGGTACTTAGAAAAAAAAACAGAATTTTTTTTTTAAATTATCGGATTTTTTCTAAGTACAAAAACGAGAGAAGGTAAAAAGCACCTCCTTTTAGCCTCTCTCGATCAGGTACTTAGAAAAAAAAAACGGAAACAAAAAAATATTGGATTTTTTCTAAGTACTAAAACGAGAGCGGCTAAAAAGCACCTCCTTTTAGCCTCTCTCGATCAGGTACTTAGAAAAAAAAACAGAATTTTTTTTTTTAATTATCGGATTTTTTCGAAGTACAAAAACGAGAGAAGGTAAAAAGCACCTCCTTTTAGCCTCTCTCGATCAGGTACTTAGAAGAAATCCGGGAAAAAAAAAAATTTGGATTTTTTTTCTAAGTACAAAAAAAAAGTATTGGATTTTTTCTTAGTACAAAAACGAGAGCGGGTAAAAAGCACCTCCTTTTACCCTCTCTCGATCAGGTAATTAGAAAAAATACGGAAAAAATAAAATAAAATTATTGGATTTTTTCTAAGTACAAAAACGAGAGAAGGTAAAAAAACACCTCCTTTTAGCCTCTCTCGATCAGGTACTTAGAAAAAAAAACAGATTTTTTTTTTTTAATTATCGGATTTTTCCGAAGTACAAAAACGAGAGAAGGTAAAAAGCACCTCCTTTTAGCCTCTCTCGATCAGGTACTTAGAAAAAAAACGGAAAAAAAAAAAATTTGGATTTTTTCTAAGTACAAAAAAAAAGTATTGGATTTTTTTCTTAGTACAAAAACGAGAGCGGGTAAAAAGCACCTCCTTTTACCCTTTCTCGATCAGGTAATTAGAAAAAATACGGAAAAAATAAAATAAAATAATTGGATTTTTTCTAAGTACAAAAACGAGAGAAGGTAAAAAAGCACCTCCTTTTAGCCTCTCTCGATCAGGTACTTAGAAAAAAAAACAGATTTTTTTTTTTTAATTATCGGATTTTTCCGAAGTACAAAAACGAGAGAAGGTAAAAAAGCACCTCTTTTTAGCCTCTCTCGATCAGGTACTTAGAAAAAAAAACGGAAACAAAAAAATATTGGATTTTTTCTAAGTACTAAAACGAGAGCGGCTAAAAAGCACCTCCTTTTAGCCTCTCTCGATCAGGTACTTAGAAAAAAAAACAGAAATTTTTTTTAAAATTATCGGATTTTTTCGAAGTACAAAAACGAGAGAAGGTAAAAAGCACCTCCTTTTAACCTCTCTCGATCAGGTACTTAGAAAAAATCCGGGGAAAAAAAAAATTTGGATTTTTTTTCTAAGTACAAAAAAAAAGTATTGGATTTTTTCTTAGTACAAAAACGAGAGCGGGTAAAAAGCACCTCCTTTTACCCTCTCTCGATCAGGTAATTAGAAAAAATACGGAAAAAATAAAATAAAATTATTGGATTTTTTCTAAGTACAAAAACGAGAGAAGGTAAAAAAGCACCTCCTTTTAGCCTCTCTCGATCAGGTACTTAGAAAAAAAAACAGATTTTTTTTTTTAAATTATCGGATTTTTCCGAAGTACAAAAACGAGAGAAGGTAAAAAGCACCTCCTTTTAGCCTCTCTCGATCAGGTACTTAGAAAAAAAAACGGAAAAAAAAAAATATTGGATTTTTTCTAAGTACAAAAACGAGAGCGGCTAAAAAGCACCTCCTTTTAGCCTCTCTCGATCAGGTACTTAGAAAAAAAACAGAGAAAAAAATGAAAAATGATTGGATTTTTTCTAAGTACAAATACGAGAGAAGGTAAAAAGCACCTCCTTATGGGGCAGGGCCGACATCCGGGCAACTGAGCTACATACGGGTTCTTCGAGCCATAGCAACCTGACTGGCGTTGAAAACAAACCGTCGCCATTACTCTTTAACCTGTCGACCTGCGCTGATTAAACCCGTCATTCTGCCTCCAAAATGCCAAAAAACTGTGTTGTTTTTGGTTGTGCAAACCACAACTGGAAACAGGGAAAACAAAGGTCGTATTTTGTTCTGCCAAAGCGTGCTAAAAAGCCCACAGAGACGAGACAAATGGCTCGCAGCTTTACACCGGGAAAACGAGGACGGTTCTCACTGGAGTCCCCCAAAATCCCGGGTCGTGTGTTCGGATCACTTCGTTTCTGGTAAATATAAGGAACAAAAATCCACCTTCTTAACCACAACTTGGTCCATGCTAATGTTGAACCCGTTGAATTTTTACTGAATAACGTTCGACAGCTGAAGTTGTTGTTGTTGCACAACAATAACATACGGTATAAAGGCTATTTCCAGTAATTCAGCAAATAATAAATCATAATACTGAACTGAATTTGAATGAGCTCTCTACAGATATAATAAATATACAGATACTGGTAGCCACCGTGTCATCCTTATTATCATTTATCAACATACCTTGGGTGATTTAACCATTTTTATGTGATTTATTCGTTATATAACAACCGAAGCTAACAACCGACCTGGTGCGCTTGTGAGATAGACATAAAGATTTCCAAATTCCATGTCCGGCCATTGTGTAGGATTATCAGTCCACGCATCTGCTGGAAGGCGGTAAGGGCAGTCGTTTAATCCAACTACAGAACATTTTAACTCGTAT